>NW_028261384.1:2029943-2172420 GCF_051295495.1 Thamnophis sirtalis
CTGGCGAGGGCTACTTCCGGTCCCCCCCTCTGGGCAAAGAAAGACACCATTCTGTGATTGGCTAAGGCAGTTTACAGTCCACTCCTCCCTTTGCCAAGTCCTCCCTACAAAACTCTGCCCAATATGGTGGCAGCACATTGGCACCCTCTCCCAATCCAAAGGGAAGCGGGATTTGAACTTGGGACCACAGCAGGTAGAGCTGGAAGGTGATCATCCCCGTCCTCTAATAGGAGCTCAGAGTTGAACTGGGGGGAGGGTCCCTGGGGGTCTCTGAGCTTGGTGGTTTCCTTGCAGACATTTCATCATTCAGCTAGGTAACATCATCAGTGCTAGTAGGGGGAGGGATTTGGGAGGTGGAGGTGGAAGAGGAGAGGAGGAGCAGGAGGGGGAGGAGGAGAAGGAGGAGGAGGAGGAGAAGGAGGGGGGAGGAGGAGAAGGAGGAGGAGGAGAAGGAGGAGGAGGAGGGGGGGAGAGGAGGAGGAGGGGGGGGAGAAGGAGAAGGAGGAGGAGAAAGAGGGGGGAGGAGGAGAAGGAGGAGGAGGAGGAGGGGGAGAGGAGGAGGAGGAGAAGGAGGAGGAGGAGGGGGGAGAGGAGGAGGAGGAGGAGGGGGGAGGAGGAGAAGGAGGAGGAGGAGGAGGAGAAGGAGGGGGGAGAGGAGGAGAAGGAGGGGGAGGAGGAGGAGGAGGAGGAGGGGGGAGAGGAGGAGGAGGAGGAGGAGGAGGAGGAGGAGGAGGAGGAAAGACTATGCGCTCCTTGGTGCTCTCTGAGCTTGGTAATTTCCTTGTGGACATTTCATCACCCAACTAGGTAACATCATCAGTGCTAGTAGGGGGAGGGATTTGGGAGGAGGAGGAGGAGGTGGTGGAGGTGGTGGTGGTGGAGGAGGAGGAGGTGGAGGAGGTGGAGGTGGTGGTGGTGGTGGTGGTGGTGGTGGTGGTGGTGGAGGAGGAGGAGGAGGAGGAGGGGGGGGAGAGGAGGAGGAGGGGGGGGAGAAGGAGAAGGAGGAGGAGAAAGAGGGGGAGGAGGAGAAGGAGGAGGAGGAGGAGGGGGAGAGGAGGAGGAGGAGAAGGAGGAGGAGGAGGGGGGGAGAGGAGGAGGAGGAGGAGGGGGGAGGAGGAGAAGGAGGAGGAGGAGGAGAAGGAGGGGGGAGGAGGAGAAGGAGGAGGAGGAGAAGGAGGAGGAGGAGGGGGGGAGAGGAGGAGGAGGGGGGGAGAAGGAGAAGGAGGAGGAGAAAGAGGGGGGAGGAGGAGAAGGAGGAGGAGGAGGAGGGGGAGAGGAGGAGGAGGAGAAGGAGGAGGAGGAGGGGGGAGAGGAGGAGGAGGAGGAGGGGGGAGGAGGAGAAGGAGGAGGAGGAGGAGGAGAAGGAGGGGGAGAGGAGGAGAAGGAGGGGGAGGAGGAGGAGGAGGAGGGGGGAGAGGAGGAGGAGGAGGAAAGACTATGCGCTCCTTGGTGCTCTCTGAGCTTGGTAATTTCCTTGTGGACATTTCATCACCCAACTAGGTAACATCATCAGTGCTAGTAGGGGGAGGGATTTGGGAGGAGGAGGAGGAGGAGGAGGAGGAGGAGGAGGTGGAGGAGGTGGTGGTGGAGGAGGAGGAGGTGGAGGAGGTGGAGGTGGTGGTGGTGGTGGTGGTGGTGGTGGTGGTGGTGGTGGTGGTGGTGGAGGAGGAGGAGGAGGAGGAGGAGGAGGAGGAGGAGGAGGAGGGGGAGGAGAAAAGACTATGCGCTCCTTGGTGCTCTCTGAGCTTGGTAGTTTCCCTGCAGACATTTCATAACCCAACCAAGTCACATCATCAGTCTCAGCTGAAGCTGCCTACCTTTGTCTCCAGGCTGTGGCCGGACCTGGACTTCTTCCTGACTCCAGTCCATGTTTCCTTCAGGTGTCCCATCCTGGGAATTGTGGCTTAGGGGGCTGGAACATGTTGGGGTCTGGTCTGGTGCTGTTTCTCTTGGGCTCTTCTGCCGCTCACAGGTGAAGACCTTGTTGGCAAGAACTGCGCCGAGAAGAAGGAACTCCAATGAAGAACATAGGGTACCACGGTTGGACACCCCAAGTCTCAGAGACGGTTCTTTACTCCAGAAATCCTCAGAGGTCACACCAATGGTGGCTATTTTAGGAGTAACCTAGGAAGGTTCTCCATCTACTCCTCTGATGGGTGGACGATATAAGTCACCACGATTGGCTTGGACTGACTTCTCCTGACCTGGTTTGATTCCCTTCCAGGCTGTGAGAGTCCTTGATCATGAGACATTCAATTAAGTTTCCTCCTGGAAACTTCCTCCTCCTTCCTCTACTTTAAGCCACCAGGGGTCCAAGAAGATATCAAGGAAGGAACATGAGGGCCCCCAATAGCCAACCAAGATCTCCCAAGCCCTGATAACCTGCTCCTTTCCCTGGAGGTTTTCAAGAAAAGATTGGCTGGTCAAACATCTGGAATGGAAGGAGGGCCTCCTGCTTTGGACAGGGAGTTGGTGTAGAAGACCTCCAAGATCCCTTCCTGCCCTAGGATTCTTTCATCCATACTTCGACTGCTGTGCAGAATGCTTCCTTCCTGATCTCACCCTTGGGGCCCTTGAGGTTCTCCAAAGAAATCTCCCCCTCCCAGCAAACCAGGATCCTCCCCCAAGATCCTGGTTTAAGTCCCCAAAGAGGCCAACTCATTGTCACCTCCATGTTACGTACGTGTGGAAGGTGGCCCATCTTCCCTTGCTTCAGATGCTCTGGACATCACATCCTGCGGAGCTGTGGAGCATCGTAGAGGGTGGATGGAGGGAAACATCTGCTTGACATCTGCAGTGTCCTTCGCGTCATTCTCCGGGTTGCCACAGAGAGAGGCAGAAGATGCTTCACCGCCCCCGTCGGCAAAGTTGGCCTCTCGTGTGTAAGGTAACTGCTCTTCCTCTTCTACAGGGAGTTGGGCGGGCGGACACTTCCTCTTACCCTCCAACATCACCTTCGGTCCTACAAGAACATCCCTCTCGGATCCTGGGAACAGGTATAGAAAGTCAAGAAAACTACGTTAACTAGAGGTGTCCAAGATGGGAAGATCTCGTGTCTCATATTCTGCTCTGGAATTGAGATCTTTGATTCAAGAGGTTCATCTAGACCAGGGTCCTCCACCACCACCACCACCACCCCAGCCACAACCCACTTACTGGGCCACACAAGCATTGGAGGTGCACACTCAAAGCTCCGATTGTGTGAGTGGTGGTTGTGCAAATAGAGCTGCACAGCCTCAAGTGCACGCCTGCCACCTCCGAGAAAAACCATCCCTTCTTTCTCCCTTCCCCTCTGCTGCCGCCACTGCTGGTCCACAAAACCAGAAGGGTCGAGGGACCATGGATCTGGTCAGCCTCTAATCCCACTCCTGTTAAACATTCTGAAGCCCACCTGGCAGCTGATGTCGACCTTGGCCCCCATCCCACCAGGTTGAACTTCCTGGGCTCTGCTGGTCCCTTTCGGTTTCACTGCAGCTGGAGGAGGAGGAAGAGGAGGAGGATGTGGAAGAGGAGAATGCGCTTGGTGGGTTGAGATAACTTGGCCGTTGTATTGGGATTTCCTTCAGGCAGTTCATCAGCCGGTGGAGGGGAGAATTTTCAGCAGCCACTTCCAAATCAGAGGCGCATGGTGGAGGGAGGCTCCCTGTGGGGAAAGAGAGAGAGGTGGACATACATTGGTTCTGAAAAGGAGGATGAAGCTGGGTGGCTTGGCTGCATATTGAACTGGGTCAAGCTGTGTCCTCTCCAAAATGTTGGTCTAATCTGACACAGTCCCACAATCACATCATAAAGAATCTCTATCTATCTATCTATCTATCTATCTATCTATCTATCTATCTATCTATCTATCTATCTATCTATCTATAAATATCTAAATATCTATCATCTATCTAAATATCTATCTATCTATCTATCTACCTACCTACCTACCTACTTACATCTATCTATCTATCTATCTATCTATCTCTAAATATCTAAATATCTATCATCTATCTAAATATCTATCTATCTATCTATCTATCTATCTATCTATCTATCATCTATCTATCTATCTATCTATCTTCCATCAATTGATCTCTATATTTATCTAGCTGATCAATCTATTCATCCATCCATTTATTGTATATCATCCATCTATTCATCAATCCATCCATTATATCTATCATCCATCAATCCATCATATTTATCAACCATCCATCATATCTAGTCATCAATTCATCCATCCATTGCATTTATCTTCCATCAATCTATTTACAATATCTATTTTTCAATCAATTTATCTATAGTATCTATTCGTCAATTCATCCATCCATTGTATCTATTCATCCATTCTTCCATCCATCATATCTATCATCCATCAACCCATCCATTGTATCTATTCGCCAATTCATCCATCCATCGCACTTATCTTCCATCAATCTATTTATAATATCCATTTTTGATCAATTTATCTATAGTATCTATTCGTCAACTCATCCATCCATCATCCATCCATTCTTCCAGCCATCATATTTATCATCCATCAACCCATCCATTGTATCTATTCATCCATTCCTCCATCCATCATATCTATCATCCATCAACCTATCCATTGTATCTATTCGCCAATTCATCCATCCATCGCACTTATCTTCCATCAATCTATTTATAGTATCTATTTTTGATCAATTTATCTATAGTATCTATTCGTCAACTCATCCATCCATCCATCATCCATCCATTCTTCCATCCATCATATTTATCATCCATCAACCCATCCATTGTATCTATTCGCCAATCCATCCATTGTATCTATCATCCATGGACTTCAACTCCCAGAATTCCGCAGCAGGGAATTCAGGGATTTATAGTTCACACATCTGAAGATAGTTAAGGCTGACAAATGCTGGTTTGTTGCACCACAAGAGCTGGGGGAAACCGCTTGAGGGCAGCCACAGAAGAATTCCATCTTCCTGCCCACATACCCAGCCTCGATTCTCTAGTCACCATAGAGGACTAGAATCTTGGTGATAACCATTAGGCCAAGCTCTCAATGACCTCCGGAACCAGATTTTCTCGCAGCTTCCCTCTTTACCTGCAGCCCAAGGCCTTGGTGAGTGAGCCTCCTCCATTCCTGGCCGCTTTGGAGTGCAGAAGGTACGCCCTGCAGGACTGGAGGCCACAAGGAAGTCTCTGCTGGGGGCAATCTCTTTCAGGCAATTTTCCAGGCCCTGAAGTGGTGGGACCCTCGGGGGGCTTCCTCCTGTTTGCAAAAGGCGAGTTGCTGCTACCACTGGAAGCACACGGTTCACACACACACCCCAGCATTCCCTTTTGTGGGGCATCCTCGTCCTATGATGGGTGGCTTAGCAACTGTTCCAAGTTATGACAACCCCCCCCCCCAAAAGGGTTTGTTAGATGATACATAGATGACAGAGAGAGAGAGGATGCTGATGAAAGAGAGGAAGAATGGAGAGAGAGAGATGACAAGTAGATAGATATAGAGATGACAGAGAAAGATGAGAAAGAGTGAGAGATAGATGGATGGACAGATAGAGAGAAAGACAAAGAGATGAGAAATGAAAGAGAGATATGATGGGTGGATGGATAGATTAGATAGATGATAGACACACACACACACACAGATGAGAGAGAGAGAGAGATAAGATAGATGAGATAGAGATGAGATAGATAGATGAGATAGAGATTAGATAGATAGATAGATAGATAGATAGATAGATAGATAGATAGATAGATAGATAGATAGATAGATAGATAAGAGAGAGAGAGATAAAATGATAGATGAGATTGAAATTAGATAGGTAGGTAGGTAGGTAGGTAGGTAGGTAGGTAGGTAGGTAGGTAGGTAGGTAGATAGATAGATAGATGGATGATAGATAGATAGATAGATAGATAGATAGATAGATAGATAGATAGATAGATAGATAGATAGATAGATAGATAGAGAGATAAGAGAGAGAGAGAGATAAAATAAGATAGATGAGATTGAGATTAGATAGGTAGGTAGGTAGGTAGGTAGGTAGGTAGGTAGGTAGGTAGGTAGGTAGGTAGATAGATAGATAGATAGATAGATAGATAGATAGATAGATAGATAGATAGATAGATAGATAGATAGATAGATAGATAGATAGATAGATAGATATGGATGGACGGACGGACGGACGGACGGAGGTTGATAGGTAGGTAGGTTAGATGATAGATAGATAGATAGATAGATAGATAGATAGATAGATAGATAGATAGATAGATAGATAGATAGATAGATAGATAGATGAGATAGATGAGATAGATAGATAGATAGATAGATAGATAGATAGATAGATAGATAGCTAGATAGATAATGATGATGATGATGATAGATAGATAGATAGATAGATAGATAGATAGATAGATAGATAGATAGATAGATAGATAGATAGATATGGATGGACGGACAGTTAGAGGTTGATAGGTAGGTAGGTAGGTTAGATGATTGATAGATAGATAGATAGATAGATAGATAGATAGATAGATAGATAGATAGATAGATAGATAGATAGATAGATAGATAGATAGATAGATATAGATAGATAGAGACAGACAGACAGACAGACAGACAGACATAGATATGAGAGAGAGAGAGGGAGGGAGGGAGGGAGGGAGGGAGAGAGAGAGAGAGAGAGAGAGAGAGAGAGAGAGATAAATGAGATAGATGGATGGATGGATGGATGGATGGATGGATGGATGGATGGATGGATGGATGGATGGATGGATGGATGGATGGATAGGCAGGCAGGCAGGCAGGCAGGCAGGCAGGCAGGCAGGCAGGCAGGCAGGCAGGCAGGCAGGCAGGCAGGCAGGCAGGCAGATACAGCTGCCAGTTTGAACCGGTTCACCCAAACCGGTAGTTCCAAGCACTGGTTGGCCTCACCCACCCACTGTGACATTATCCGGTCCTTGATATCTCACTTTCCACCCCGCAGCCAAGGTGATTTGTGGGTATCTACAAAGCCTTGTTTTAGGTGTTGCAGGCAAGTGTGAAAGGTGCGTGCGTGTAGCGCCCATATGTGAAGCATGCGTGTGTGGGTCTCACATTTTCAGCGAACTGGTTGTTAAAGTATGTGCATCCTACCTCTGGATGGATGGTTGGTTGGATGGATGGATGGATGGATGGATAGATCAATGATTGACAGATAGATAGATAGATAGATAGATAGATAGATAGATAGATAGATAGATAGATAGATAGATAGATAGATAGATATCGAATTGATAGAGAGAGATTTTAGAAAGAGGGAGAGATAATGATAGACAGAGATGATGGATGGATGGACAGACAAGAAGGATTGTGGGTGAGCTCAACTGGATCCTTCCTTCACCACCACCCATAGACACTGTGGTGACAGAACTGAGAACAGGTCACCTCAGCGGAACATTCCCAGAAGATTGAACTTCCTCCCCCTTTCCCCACCATCAAAGCATCCCACTGGAGAGTGTGGGGCATGGAGCTACCTCTCACCTCCCTCCCTCCTGGCCCATGGCGCTGGCTCTGGTGTCCACTGGCGGAGTCTGTCCGGTGAGCTATGGATGGAGGAAGTGACGGCCGGGGACCATCGCTGGTTCTGGATGTCCTTCAAGCACTTCTCCAGGCCTTGCAAGGGGTTGCTGCTCTGACTGAGTCCTACAGAGTTGAGGGTCCTTAGGTCAGCATTGCAACCGGGAACCCACCAGACCTGAGTCCCCAACCCTCTCACCTTCCTCTCTCCTTGCCCGCTGCGTTGGCCCCGACGTCCATCTTTGGAGACCATTTGGAGAGCTGCTGAGGGCCGGTGAAGAAGCCTGGCTGGGGGAACTCAATGGGGTCTCCTTGAACCCCTTCCCGAGGTTTTGCAAAGGACTCTGGGCTTGGCCGAGCTCTGTAGAAAACAGGTAGGTAAACAGGTCAAGCTACCATGGCCAAGACCAGCAGTGAAAGCCTACCACAGTGGTTGATCATGAAGACTCTTGAGTTGGCTGCCAACTTCCCTCGCTGTCATCCCTGCTTGAGATCCCAACCACAACCCTTGGCCCACAGAGATGTTCTGCCGAGAGATGAACACCAAGATGTCCCGGCTCTTGAAGGATCAGAGTCTACCTTACTACCCTAGGTCAAGAAGGATCTCACCATCTTCCTTCCTCCTCCATCTGGCAGGTTCTGGAGTCCACCAGGGAAGACAATCCGGGGAGCTGCTGATAGATGAATTGACAGCAGGGGACGTGGGCTGGACGTAGGCACTTGGAGGACGCTCCTTCATGATTCCAAGATCTGTGAGGAACGGTAGAGGAACATCAGCAGAAGACCCACTGAAAGAGAACTGGGGCCAGTGAGGTTGGAATCCAGTCTCAAGGAAAGAACTTCCTTGGGTGACGTCTGGGCAATCAACCTAGTCTACCTCAGAGGGTTGCTGTTGTAGGGGAAACTGCCAATGGGATAATTGCTCCTGGAGTAAAGGTAAGCTAGACTTCCAGCAGACCAACTGAACATACTCAGTGAGCAAGTCTTAAGAACAAGGTTGTCCTTCGAAGATGTGAAACAACCAGGGGTGGGATTCAGCCGGTTCGGACCGGTTCGTGAGAACTGGATGTTAATTTTAATCTTATTCGCTGAACCAGTAGTTGGCAATGACTGGCTGACCATGCCCACCCCTCTCCATCCCTCCCAGGAGTCTCCACGTGACCCATTTTGGGTGCGAGGTAAGTGCAGGGCCTGTGTGGAGGCTCTAGGGGGGTGGAAAACGGGCCTAGCAAAAGTACCAGAAATCTGGAAACGGGCCTGTTTCTGGCTTCTGAAGGGCTTCCAGAGCCCAGGGGAGGCCTTTTCCACCCTCCTGGAGGCTCAAGGAAAGCGTCCGGAGCCCCGGGAGGGTACAAAACAAGCCTACCGGAAGTATCAGAAGTCCAAAAACGGGCCTATTCCCAGTCTCCATAGGGCCTCCGGAGCCCGGGGGAGGCAGTTTTTGCCCTGCCGGAGACTTGGAAAACCTCCAGAGCCTGGGGAGGATAAAAACAGGCCTACCGGAACTAGCAGGAGGGCAAAAACACACCCCCGGGGGGCATTTTCATCCTCCTGGAGGCTCGAGGAAAGCTCCAAAGGGAGGGAAGTTTGAAGTTTGAAGTTTTATTTTACTTATATGCCGCCCTATTCCCTATAGGGACTCAGGGCGGCGAACAACTCAAACGGGAAAGGGAACATACTAGTACAAAACAGGCATTTAATATAACCAACAACCACACCTGTCGAGAGGGGAAGGGAGCTCATCAACATCCTCCCCTGCCACAGTGCAGGAGGCCAAGTAGGCCACGCCCCAGCATGTCCATTTCCACCCAGCAACCGGGCAGAGAACCAGATGCTAAATTTTTTGAATCCCACTGCTGGAACCAACCCTGATGCCGTTTTCTCCTAGGACCAAGGATTCATTGTGGGATATGTGTGCTGGCGGAGGACCAATCACCAGGAGTCAGTGAGTTCTAGTCCCGCCTCAGGCATGGAAGCCAGTTGGGTGACTTTGGAGCAGGCAGTTTCTCTCTCAGCTCAACCCAGCTCACAGGGTGGAAAAAATAGGAGGTGGAAAAGATATTAAGGATGTTCACCACCTCGAGGGATCAATACAATTAATAAAGCGGGGATATAAATGACAGAGGGGGGAGGGAAAGAGAGAGAGAGATCAGAGAAAGATAATGGATAGAGATGGATGGATGGATGGATGGATGGATGGATGGATGGATGGATGGATGGATGGATGGATGGATGGATGGATGGATAGATAGATAGATAGATAGATAGATAGATAGATAGATAGATAGATAGATAGATAGATAGATAGATAGATAGATGTAGGTAGGTAGGTAGGTAGGTAGGTAGGTAGGTAGGTAGGTAGGTAGATAGATGATAGATAGATAGATAGATAGATAGATAGATAGATAGATAGATAGATAGATAGAAGATAGGTAGGTAGGTAGGTAGGTAGGTAGGTAGGTAGGTAGGTAGGTAGGTAGGCAGGCAGGCAGGCAGGCAAGCAGAATAGAGAGATGGATGGATGGAGAGAGAGAGATTATAGATAGATGAAAGACAGAAGAGAGAGAGAATGATAGATAAGAGAGAAATGATAGATAGATAGATAGATAGATAGATAGATAGATAGATAGATAGATAGATGATAGATAGATAGATAGATAGATAGATAGATAGATAGATAGATAGATGATAGATAGATAGATAGATAGATAGATAGATAGATAGATAGATAGATAGATAGATAGATAGATAGATAGATATTAGATGAAAGAGAGGGAGGGAGGGAGGGAGGGAGGGAGAGAGAGAGAGAGAGAGAGAGAGAGAGACAGAGACAGAGAGAGACAGAGAGAGACAGAGAGAGACAGAGAGAGAGAGAGAGAGAGAATGGATAGATGATAGATAAAAACAGCGCATTGAACAAGCTGGATCTTCAAGGCTTCTCCTGTTAATGGAACTTACCTTCCTGCCCGATCATCGTCTCCACTTTCCGCCCTGCCGGCTGTCTCTCATGGTGCCCGTTGGCATATCCCTGGGGTGGCAAGGACTGCTGGGCTGGCTTTTCCCCGAGACCAGCTTCTGATCCTTGGGGAGGACAATTATCGGATGGAGGGCCTGGCAAGAGACAAGGAAAGGAGGAAGAGGCAGGCAGGCCCTGGGATTAGGGGTTGCCCTCCATGTCGAAGGGACCAGGGTTTCTTTCAAGCTCTGGTTGAAGATGCTGCTCCTAAGATTGCTTAAGGGACCCTCCCCACTCAACCCGGGCTCTCGGGAGCTTCCGTGTCTCTCTTTGGGAACCAAAGATTAAACCAACTGGTTTACAGATCAGCAACTGCCTGTATGATGGGATGAAGTCAGAATACAACATCTGGGGAAGAGTGAGATGCATGGCTGGGGATGAAATTTGGAAATGCGGGACCGAGTGGACCTCCTGATCTATGCTCTACCTAGCTGGGAGTTCCCCAACCTTGATGAATTGAAGGCGAGTGGACTTCAACTCCCAGAATTCTCATCAATGGCAGTGGAATTCTGGGAGCTGAAGTCCACCTTCCTGGAAACTGCCACGATTGGAGAACCCTTCCTTCATTATCTGGTTGAGGCTCACCACCTTCTTCCAACCCCTGGCCTACCGAAGCGTCCTCGTCTTCCTCCTCTTCGTCTCTCTTTCTCCCCAATTGCTCCTCGTTTCCCCGGCAAGATTTGTGGGGGCGGTGGTCTCGGCATGGGGATGTCCTTCAGGCAGTTGAGCAAGCCATGGAGAGGACTGGTGGCGGGGCTCCACTCTAAAAGAAAGAGAAGGAGAAGAGTAAGGAGGAAGGGGGAAGGAGAAGAGAGGAAAGAGGAAAGAGGAGGAGATGGAGGAGGAACTCAAGGTAGATCTCCAAACACCTTGGCATCATTATCCTCAGACAACCATGCTTGGAACCTGTCCTTCAGGGATGGGAATGAGAGAAGCTCTCCCTTTGTCCTTCACTATGGACACATAGGCTGGGCAGGGACCTCTGGACCAACTCTTTCCTTCCTTCTCCAACATCTTACCTGGGTTTGGACTTTCTTTCCTTTCAGGACTTCCTAGGATTGAAACTCCCACCACTTCCTGCTTCTTCTCTGAGCCACCTATGTGAGGTCTCCCACTTCCTGCTGAAGTGTCTCTGCCTATCCCTTTGACCCCCAAAATGCCCTCTACCTAATTCAGCCCTCCCCAGGTCAACTTTGACTTCTTCTTCAACCTCCCAGGTCAACCTTGACCTCTTCACCTCCCCAGATCAACTCTGACTTCTTTTTCATCCCCTTCCCCAGGTCAACCTTGACATCTTTTTCATCTCCCCAGGTCAACTTTGACTCTTCTTCACTTACTCAGATCAACTTCTTCTTCATCTCCCCAGATCAACCTTGACTACTTCTTCATCTCCCCAGGTCAACTCTGGCTTTTTTTTATCCTCCACCGCAAGTCAACCCTGACTTCTTCTTCACCTCCCCAGGTCAACCTTGACTTCTTCACCTCCCCAGGTCAACTCTGACTTCTTTTTCATCCCCTTCCCCAGGTCAACCTTGACATCTTTTTCATCTCCCCAGGTCAACTTTGACTCTTCTTCACTTACTCAGATCAACTTCTTCTTCATCTCCCCAGATCAACCTTGACTACTTCTTCATCTCCCCAGGTCAACTCTGGCTTTTTTTATCCTCCACCGCAAGTCAACCCTGACTTCTTCTTCACCTCCCCAGGTCAACCTGACTTCTTCACCTCCCCAGGTCAACTCTGACTTCTTTTTCATCCCCTTCCCCAGGTCAACCTTGACATCTTTTTCATCTCCCCAGGTTTTCTTCACTTACTCGGATCAACTTCTTCTTCATCTCCTCAGCTCAACCTTGACTTCTTTTTTATCCCCCGCCCCATGTCAACCTTGACTTCTTCTTCCCCTCCCCAGGTCAACTCTGACTTTTTTTACCCCCCACCACAGGTGAACCATGACTTCTTCTTCTTCACCTCCCAGGTCAACCTTGACTTCTTCATCTCTCCAGGTCAACTCTGACTTCTTATTCATCCCCTCCCCAGCTCAACCTTGACTTCTTCTTCATCTCCCCAGCTCAACCTTGACTTCTTCTTCACCTCCCCAGGTCAACTCTAACCCTTCTTCACTTACTCAGGTCAACTTTAACTTCTTCATCTCTCCAGCTCAACCTTGACATCTTCTTCATCTCCCCAGGTCAGCCCTGATGTCTTAACCCTCACCCTTCCCGGTCAACTCTGACTCTTCTTGACCCCCGCAGGTCAACTCTGACTCTTCTTCACTTACTCAGGGCAATTCTAATTTCTTCTTCATCTCCCCAGCTCAACCTTGACTTCCTCTTCATCTCCCCCCCCCCCGTCCTCAACCTCAACTTCTTCATCTTCCCAGGTAAACCTTGTCCACAATCACTCAAACACGGAAAACAAAATGTGGGGTAGAGACGACAGCCTTCCCACCTGCCAGAGGTGCGTCCCCCCCCACTGACTCTGCCCTAAACGGTCTTTGCCTTACCAGCTGAATACGGGACCCATAGTCCCAGCTTGGACCTGGGTGACAAACTGGTCCTTGGATGGCCAAAGTGGTGGTAACTCTTCTCTTCCAAGTTCATCTCCATGGCCTCGTAGAGGGTGTTCTTCCTCGGATTTAACTGGGAGGGGAGTACAATGAAGGCATCTCTACTGCAAGGACTTGGAGGGGGTGGGAAAGGCTGCTTCCATGCCCCTCCCTCCAGTTTCCCCCCCAAAAAAAAAACCTCTCCCCAAAGCCCTCCACGTCCATCCACAGATGGGGAGGGAGTGACGCCAGGAGAAGGGGGACCGAGAAACAGACTGTATGATGACCACATTTCAAAACAAAATGGGCTTTGAGCCAACTGGCTGGGAAAGATGGGCTTTGTATTCCAAGATATTGAAAGGATGCTGAGTGAAGGAAGGTTGATCTTGACTGCTGTCAAGATGGGACCAAAACATTTCCAGTCCTGCCTGAAACAATCTGGCATTTGCCTGCGAATAGCTCTCTTCCCTTCCCTTCTCATCCTTTCTTCTCTTTTCTTCCCTTTCCTTCTTACAGTGCTCTTCCCCCTTGTCTTCCCTTCTTCTTTCCTACCTTCTTCTATCTCTTCTTTTTCTTTCTCCTTCCTTCTTCCCCATCTCTCCTTTCTTTCTTCCTTCCTTTCTTCCTTCCTTTCCCCTTCCCTTTTCTGTCCTTCCATCGATCCTTCCTTCCTTCCCCTTCCTTCCCTTTTCTACTATCCTTCTTGCCATTCCCTTAATCCTTTCTCTCCTGTTTCCTTCCTCCTTTCTTCCTTCTGCTATCTCTGCTTCCTTCCTTCCTTCTCTTCTTCCTTCTCCCTCTCTACCTTTTTCCCCTTCTTTATCTATTTTTCCTTCTTTCTTTCCTTTCTCTCTCTCCCCCTTTCTTATTTTTTATTTCCTTCTTTCTCCCTTTCCTTCCTTTCCCCCTCCCCCTTTTCTTTTTCTTTTTTATCTTTCCTTTATTTCTTTCTTCTCTCTCCCCCTTTTCATACTTTTTTCTTTCCTTTTCTCCCTTTTCTTTCCTTCCTTCCTTTCCCCCTCTTCCTTTTATTTCCTTTATGTCTTTCTTTCCTTCCTCTTTCCTCTTCTTACTTTTTTCTCTCCTTCATTTCTCTCCTCTGCCTTGCCTTCCCACTATTTGTCCCTTTTCTATAGAACCGAGGTGGCGCAGTGGTTAAATGCAGGCTACTTCAGCTGACTGCAGTTCTGCAGTTCGGCTGTTCAAATCTCACCGGCTCAGGGTTGACTCAGCCTTCCATCCTTCCGAGGTGGGTAAAATGAGGACCCGGATTGTTGTTGGGGGTGATATGCTGACTCTGTAAACCACTTAGAGTGGGCTGAAAGCCCTATGAAGTGGTATATAAGTCTAACTGCTATTGCTATTGCTATTCTTTTTCTTTCCTTTATCTTTCCTTTCTCCTTCTTTCTCTCCCCCCCCCTTTTCTTACCCTTCTTTCTTTCCTTCTTTCTCTCTGCCCCCCCTTCCTTTCCACCCATCTCTCCTTCTCCCAATGTTTCAGGCCACCCATGAAATTCAACCCCAAAACCAGACCTGGAAGTTTACCACAAACAGCCGAGATGCCGGATGAGTCTTGGGCTTTCTCCGGACTTTCACGGACAATCACTAAGGAGAGGCCTCCTGGCAGGTCCTGGTGTGGGCAGCTGCTGGTCTCCTGCTCCGTTTTGACTGCAGAGACCCACAAACGCTGCCCTTAATCCCGGCTTTGCCAGAGACAGGGACAGAAAGAAAAACCCCTTCCCCACCAAAGCCCCCTCCCCTTGGCAGCCAGGAAACTGCACCCAGTGGGATGGGATCTGTGGTCGGCAGCCACTGGCAAGTCACATACCTGCCAGAAAGTTGTCTTTCTCTTTTCCACCTGTCTGGCTCCCTTTGGCCTGGGAGATGGTTGCCACAGAAGACCCAGATACTTCTCTGGGGTTGCAGGCCCCCAGCTCCTCTCCGGAAGCTTCCACCTTAACTGCAGGCAGGATCGATAGGTAGGAATTAAAATTTAGATACACGGGGATAAAACCCCGGCTGAGAAACCCCGATGCCTTAATTCTAACAGTGTGTCAGGCCTGCAATCCATCTTTTCTTCTCGACTTCAGGCCTGTCACACTTTCCACCATTCATTTTCTATTGTGGGAAAATGGAGAGGGAGGGATTGTACGGGATTGGGTGATGTGCAGCCATAACAACGTTCTTTCTAGAGAGCCAAGGTCATCTTTTGTCTTTTCACCTCTGCACCTGGCTGGAACTGGATGGGTGGAAGCTGCCAGTGTGTGGCAGTGGGAGATTGGACCATGGGATGGACTTGTGGGTGTGGGGGGCAGGATCTTGAACTTTCAACTGGGTGGGGAAAAACCGGGAAGCTTTCACAGATTCGGGTTTTCCCAGATGTGCCAACGTGGCTCTCTTAATTAAATTGGGACTTTGAGCAATACTTTGCTTCAGACTCTGATTTACTTTTGGACGCTATTTGGAACCCTTCCCACATGTGGGAAAGTTGAAAAGAGTTTTGGTGGGCATGAAATCATTTTACAATTGAATCATCATCATCATCATCATCATCTTTTAATGACCCCATAATCCCTTGTAGGGTGGAGTCTGGGCAACTGAATGGAGCTAGTGGAATATTAAATGGCCGGATGCCCTTCCCTGTCGCCAATGCGGAGTTTTATTCAGCAGATACATTCTCATTGTGCCCAGACAAAGAAATATCTGCCTCTACATGGGATAGAGCAGTGTTTCTCAACCTTGGTGACTTTAAGTCCTGTGGACTTCAACTCCCAGAATCCCCCAGCCAGCACAGCTGGCTGTGGAATTCTGGAAGTTGAAGTCCACAGGACTTAAAGTCGCCAAGGTTGAGAAACACTGGGATAGAGCTCACAGCTTCCTGATTGTGAGGTGAGAGCGCCACCTGTAGGCCACTGCACCACTCTTTATCATTTTATAATTGCTTAACAACAACATATTCACACACATTTCTAAAACGGGCTGGTGCCTCAACAATTCTAAGACAGCCTACACCTTCTGCGTGCCCATGGGAAAAAGTCCAAAAATGCAGGCAGCACTCGACATACGACCACAATTGAGCCCAACATTTCTGTCACTAAAGTGAAACATGTTTTGAGAGAACGTTGCCCCAGTTGAAAAACTTTCTTGCCAGGGTTGATTAAGTGAATTACATCAGTGGATTTAGTTAGGAAACTGGTTGTTTAAGGGAATCTCGTTTCCCCACTGATTTTGCTTGTCGGAAGGTCGCAAATGGGAACCACGTGACCCTGGGACACTGCAACCGTCATAAGGATGAATCAATTGCCGAGGATATGAGGTTATGGGGGAATACTGCAATGGTCATAAGTGTGAAAAATCCTGTTATTCTGAGGAGGGGGAGGAGAGGGAGGAGGAGAGAAGGGTCGCCCGCTTGAGCAGGAGGTTGGACTAGAAGACCTCCAAGGTCCCTTCCAACTCCACTACTCTGTTATTCTGTCATTCGGTTATTATTATTCTGTTAATTCTCTTACAAGAATATTTTGTCACTCTTCTGTTATTCTGTTATTCAGCTATTCAGTTATTCTGTTATTCTGTGCATGACTGCATCATTTTCCCTCCAGAAATTTATAAATACGAATACATCCTTTTGTCTGTAGGAGTCCGCGTTACTATTTTCTGGAGCAAAATTCCTGCAATGCAGACCGGAAATAAAAACCAGAGCAGTGAGTCTTAATTACAGGTACTCCCTGACTTACAACGGTTCATTTAGTGACAGTTCAAAGTTACAGCAGCACTGAAAAAAAGACACCGACGACCCTCTTTCACACTTAACCACCGTTGCAGCGTTCCGAGTGGCCACGCGATCCAAATTCAGATGCTTGGCAAATGACTCATATTTACGACGGTCACGCTGATCCCCTTTTGCAACCTTCAGGCAAGTAAAGTCAAGGGGGAAACTGGATTCACTTAACAACCAGGTTACCGACGTCATCCCTGCAGGGAATTCGCTTAGCCACCGTGGCGAGAAAGGTCGTAAAATGGACATTTCGGGCTCAGTTGTGGTCATAAGTCAAGGATCACCTTATTCATTTTGTGGGGGGCTGTGCTTAGTCCCAGAAGAGAAGGTTTGAGGTGAAATTTCCGGGTAAATTTCATTTCATTTATTGAATTTCTAGGCCGCCCAATCCCGAAGGACTCCGGGCGGCTTACAGAAATGAAAAATATTAAAAAAGAATTAAAACAATAAGACGCAACAAAGTTAAGAAGTTAAGAAGAAGCACAACATACACCCAATCAGAGGGGGGGGGCTGGACTTCAATCAAGAGGTCAACAGCCCCAGGCCTGCCGGAAAAGCCAGGTTTTAATAGCTTTGCGGAAGGCCATGAGAGTGGGTAGGGCCCGGATCTCTGGGGGTAGCTCATTCCATAGGGCCAGAGCAGCAACAGAGAATGCCCTACTCCTAGGCGTCGCCAGCCGGCATTGTCCCGTTGAAGGCACCCGGAGAAGGCCCATCCTGTGCGATCTTAATGGTCTAAGGGAGGTGTGCGGCAGAAGACGGTCTCGCAGGTATCAGGGTCCTAGGCCATGTAGGGCTTTACAGGTGATAACCAGCACCTTGAATCATGCTCGGAGACCAATGGGAAGCCAGTGCAGCTCGTGGAGGATAGGTGTAATATGGGTGTACCTTGGTGCACCCAATATTGCTCGCGCGGCTGCATTCTGGACTAATTGTAGTCTCCGAACACTTTTCAGGGGCAGCGCCAAGTAGACCGCCATGAAAATCAAGATTTACCTTGGATGGGCAATGACTCACTCCTGCCTCCCCACCGCCCAAATCTGGGGGGCAGTGGCTGGCTCCCTATGGAAGCCTTGAGGGGAGTTTGGGGGCCACGGCTGGACTGCAAGGTAACCAGATCCTTCAGGCACTTCAGCAACCCCTGAAGTGGAGGCTTCTCTTCTGACGCTCCTGCTACAAGAGAGGGAGAGGCTGATGGGATTCATAAATAAATAACATTATAGCAATAGCAGTAGCAGTTAGACTTATATACCGCTTCATAGGGCTTCCAGCCCTCTCTAAGCGGTTTACAGAGTCAGCATATCGCCCCCAACAACAATCCGGGGCCTCATTTCACCCACCTCGGAAGGATGGAAGGCTGAGTCAACCCTGAGCCGGTGAGATTTGAACCGCCGAACTGCAGATAACAGTCAGCTGAAGTGGCCTGCAGTGCTGCACCCCTAACCACTGCGCCACCTTGCCGCTTATAAGACTCATTATAAGTGACAGATGAGAGAATAGAGAGGAAACTCATCCAAATTTGCCTATGGCACTAAAATGGCAAGAACGGTTGACGACCCAGAAAACCAGCTTGGGATCCCCAAAGATCTGGTTAGACGTAAACAATGGGGCCGTATCCAACAGCAGGACAGGTGACGTGGGTTTTATCCCACCGAGTTTCAGCAACCGCAATTGTATCATCTCTGGAAACAAATAAAGGGATAACTAGCAGCCAGAATGGGTTTGTGAAAAACAGGCCATGGCAAACCAGTCTTATTTCATTCTTTGACCCAGTGACTAAATTAGTAGAGCAGCAGAACGCCACGGAGGTAGCATAGTTAGACTTCAGTAAGGCATTCAACAGACCACAACCTACTTCTTGGGAAACTGGGGAAATGTAGGATAAACAGCATCACCACTAGGTGGCGTAACTGGCGGTTACTCAACAAGTAGTCCTCAATTGTACTATGTCTACAACAGTGTTTCTCAACCTTGGCGACTTTAAGTCCTGTGGACTTCAACTCCCAGAATCCCCCAGCCAGCATAGCTGGCTGGGGGATTCTGGGAGTTGAAGTCCACAGGACTTAAAGTCGCCAAGGTTGAGAAACACTGGCCTACAAGGAGGGAAGCAAGCAGTGGGCTTCCACAAGATTCTCCCTTAGGCCCAGGACTCTTCAATACCTTCATCAATGACTTAGATGAGGGAAGAGAAGGGAAACTCATTCAAATTTGCAGATGACATTAAAATGGCAAGAACAGCCAACACTCCAGAAGACAAACTCGGGATCCCCAAAAGATCTGGACGGATGTGAACAATGGGCCGTATCCAACAACAGGACATTTAATGGGGGGGGTTTCATCCCACCGAGTCCCGGGAATTGCAACTATATCCTATCTAAAAATAAATACAGTTATAATTAGAAGGCAGCAGCAGGAGTTCTCGGTTTAGAACAAGTCCCGGGGGAGGCCTCCAAGGCCCCACCCGACTCTGTTATTCTGTTATAATTCCTTTCTCCCTCTCCAAGCTTCCAAATGACAAACCTGGCCCCAACTTTGGAGACGCCTTGCGAGAACTTTTCGGAGGTTCCTTCTCAGCGATGGCCTCAGGCGTGGTCTTTCCATCCTCGGACTGGCCGTCAGCCTCAGAGATGCTTCGCGAAGGGCCCTGTGGTGTGGGCTGTTTTGCCCCTCCATCCCCCCAGGAATGGTGTTGGCCCAGACAGCCGGAATCTGCAGAAGAGCCTTTGCAACAAAGGAGATGGTTAGGATGGGGTAGGGTAGGGTATGGTAGAGTAGGACAGGACAGAACAGAACAGGACAAAAACAAGGATAGGGTAGGAGAGTATGGAAGAGGAGAGGAGGCGAGGACAGGAGAATAGGATAGGACAGAACCGGAAAGAACAAAAATGATACAGCACAAAAGGATAGGATAGGATAGGATAGGATAGGATAGGAGAGGAGAGGAGAGGAGAGGAGAGGAGAGGAGAGGAGAGGAGAGGAGAGGAGAAGAGAATAGGACAAGAAGAATGGGGTAGGATGGAACAGAACAAAAAGGATAGAGTAGGATGGGAGGGGAGGAGATAGAAGAATAGGACAGGACAGGACAGGACATAATAGAACAGAAGGATGGGATAGAAGAGGAGCGGAGCGGAGAGGAGAGGAGAGGGGAGAGGAGAAGAGCAGGGAAGGGAAGAGAAGAGAACAGGACAAAAAGAAGGATGGGGTAGGATGGAACAGAACAAAAAGGACAAGGTAGGATGGGAGGGGATGGAAGAATAGGACAGGACAGGACAGAATAGAACAGAAGGATGGGATAGGAGAGGAGAGAAGAGAAGAACAGGACAAAAAGAAGGATAGGGTAGGATGAGAGGGGAGGGCATGGAAGAATAAGACAGGACAGGACAGAACAGAACAGAAGAATGGAATAGGATAGGTGAGGAGAGGACAGGACAAGACAGGATAAAATAAAACAAAACAAAACAAAACAGATGTTTTCAGTTTGAACCGTCACTAAACATACTGTTGTGAGGGTAAAGATGAGTGTATCGTTTTCTCCGTTGTTTTCTGGAGGGGATTCCTCCAGCAGAGTGCACCGTTAACAAAATAAACCCTGCCATCAGCCTTGATTTTTGCTATTTCAGTCCTGAATTCGAATCCACATCTCTCCAAGTTTTAGGCGACAGGGGGCGCCTTTGTGGTCGCCCCGTTGTCTCTGCAAGGAGATTTTTCATGAGTTTTCATCCCACTTTTGCAGCGGGAAGGATATCAGATGAGTGGGAAGGGCCGGGCGAAAAAGACAAGGGGCCCCCGAAGACCCTCCCTCAAACCCACCATCAGCATCCAGCCTCAGGTGGTCCATTGCTGGGCTGTCCTTCCGCTCCGTTGAGAGATGAGGAGGTCGAAGTCCTTCTTCGGAGTTCAGCTGCCCTTCGGCCGGGTTCTCCTTGGTCGACAGCTCTGCGTCGGTCGCTATTTCTGCATCAACGGGAAGGAAGGCAAAACTAGACTCAACATCATGCGTAGCATTAGTACGGGCAGTCCTCGACTTACAATGGTTTGTTTAGTGACCGTTCAAAGTTGCAACGGCGCTGAAAAACGAAACGTTAGGACCGGTTTGGTTTTTTTCAGATTACTTCGCTTCAGAATCAAGTTGCTGGTCCCTATTGCGGTTGCAGGACCAGAAGCAACGGAGGTCAACTCATCAAGGAGAGATTCAGTCTAGAACGAAGGAGAAATATCCTGACGATGAGAACAATTAACCAGTGGAACTGTTTGCCACCAGAAGTCCTGGGTGTCCATTACTGGAGCTTTTTAGAAAGGGACTGGGCAGCTACTTGTCTGAAATGGTATAGGCCGTGGTGGGATTTCAACCAGTTCACACCACTTTGGCTGAACTGGTTGTTAAATTGCCGGCTGGCCCCGCCCCTCCCTGTCCTTCCCCACCCCTCCCATTCCAGGAGTCCTCCTGCGCCCTATTTTGGCTCCCAGGTAAGTCCCAGGTACTAGGCCAAAAACGGAGCCCAGGGGACAGTGCCCCCCCACCCCCTGCAGCCCATTTTTGCTCCCGGGGGGGGCGTGTGCAGAAGGTCGAGTGCTGCCTGTCACTCACCCACCATGGCCACGCCCATCCAGCCAGTCATTAGGGCAGAGAACCGTTTGTTAAATTATTCGAATCCCACCACTGGGAATAGGGTCTCCTACTTGAACAGGTGGGTTGGACTAGAAGACCTCCAAGGTCCCTTCCAATGCTGTTATTCTGTATTCCGGACAGTGAGAACAATTCACCAGTGGAATCAACTTCCCTCCAGAAGGTGTGGATGCTCCATCACTGGAGGCCTTTGAGAAAAAACTAGGCTGCCACTTGACAGTGATGTGGGGGTCCTGCTTAGGCAGAAGGTTGGACTAGAAGACCTCTAAGGTCCCTTCCCGTGCTGTTATTCTTTTAATCCCAGACAAATTAATCAGTGGAAAGGCTTTTCGTTTGAAGTTGTGTGGCTACTCCAACACTGGAGCTCTTAAAAGGTGAGATTGGACAGCCATTTGTCTGAAAGGGTATAGATTAGATTAGATTAGATTGCTTTTATTTATAGGCCGCCCTTTTCCCTGAGGGGACTCAGGGCGGCTTACAACCTATAGGGAGGGGATACACGTAATGACATATACAGACAATACATAATTAAAAATAGAAGCAACATTCATTCATCATTCGGGTGGGGACGGATCCCAATCTTTAACCCCAGGCCTGGCGGGATAGCCAGATTTTAAGGGCTGTGTGGAAGGTCTGGAGGGTGGTGAGGGTACGAATCTCCACGGGGAGGTCGTTCCAAAGGGTCGGAGCTGCTACTGAAAAGGCTCTCCTCCGCGTAGTTGCCAGTCGGCACTGACTGGCGGATGGAACTCGGAGGAGGCCTAATCTATGCGATCTAATCGGTCGTGAGGAGGTAATTGGCAGGAGGCGGTCTGTCAAGTACCCAGATCCACTACCATGAAGGGCTTTATGGGTGGTAAGTAGCACCTTGAAGCGCACCCGGAGATCAACAGGTAGCCAGCACAGCTCGCGGAGGATAGGTGTTATGTGGGCGAATCGAGGAGCACCCACAATCACTCGCGCGGCCGCATTCTGGACTAGCTGAAGTTGCCGGATGCTCTTCAAGGGCAGCCCCATGTAGAGCACGTTGCAGTATTCCAGCCTAGAGGTCACAAGGGCACGAGTGACTGTTGTGAGAGCCTCCCTATTCAGGTAGGGTCGCAACTGGCGCACCAGGCGAACCTGGGCAAATGCCCCCCTGGTCACAGCCGACAGATGGTGATCGAAGGTCAGCTGTGGGTCCAGGAGGACTCCCAAGTTGCGAACCCTGTCTGAGGGGTATAACATTTGGCCCCCCAGCCTGAGTGATGGAACACTAGCCAAATTATTGGGAGGGAAACACAACAGCCACTCGGTCTTATCCGGGTTGAGTACAAGCTTGTTAGTCCTCATCCAGTCCCTAACGGCTTCAAGACCCTGGTTCATCACGTCCACCGCTTCATTGAGTTGGCACGGGGCGGACAAATACAACTGCGTATCGTCCGCGTATTGGTGGTATCTTATCCCGTGCCTCCGATTGATCTCGCCCAGCGGTTTCATGTAGATGTTAAATAGTAGGGGGGACAGGACCGACCCCTGCGGCACCCCATATGTTAGGGGCCTAGGGGTCGATCTCTGCCCCCCAATCAACACCGACTGCAACCTGTCCGAGAGGCAGGAGGAGAACCACTGCAAAACAGTGCCTCCCACCCCCACCTCCCGCAGTCATCGCAGAAGGATACCATGGTCGATGGTATCGAAAGCCGCCAAGAGGTCAAGGAGAACCAAGATGGAGGCATGGCCTCCATCCCTGGCTCTCCAGAGATCATCGGTCAATGCGACCAAAGCGGTTTCTGTGCTGTAACCAGGCCTGAAGCCGGACTGGAAGGGGTCAAGGTAACTTGCTTCCTCCAAGGACCGCTGAAGCTGGGGGGCCACCACCTTCTCAACAACCTTCCCAACAAAGGGGAGGTTGGAGACTGGACGATAATTGTTGAGAACGGCTGGATCCAAAGATGGTTTCTTCAGGAGGGGTCTCACCACTGCCGCTTTAAGTGCGGAGGGGAAGAGCCCCTCCCGAAGGGAGGCGGTGACAACCGCCTGGATCCAGCCCTGTGTCACCTCTCCGCTGTTGGCAACCAGCCAGGGGGGACACGGGTCCAGTACACAGGTGGAGGCACTCACAGCCCTCATGGCCTTGTCCACGTCCCCAGGGGCAACATCCTGAAACTCAACCCAGCAATGGTCTGTCGAATTATCCTCTTGTGCCTCGGCTGGATCTGCAGGGGTGGAGTCCAAATCCGACCGAAACCGAGCAACTTTGTCCGCTAAGAACTGGACATAATCTTCAGCCCTACCCTGCAAGGGGTCCCCCCGTATCCCTCCTATTTAGGAGGGAACGGGTTATCCTGAACAGGGCGGCTGGACAGGACTCAGCGGACGCAACCAAGGTGGCAATATACAATCTTTTTGTTGTCCTAAGAGCCCTGATGTATTCCTTGGTGCAAGTTGTTAAGATTGCTCGGTTCGATTCGGATTTATCGGACCTCCATAGGTGCTCTAGGCGTCTCCTCTGGCGTTTCATCTCCCGGAGTTCCTCGGTAAACCAAGGAGGCCTCCGGGATCCACCACCTCGGAGCGGCCGTAGTGGCGCAATCCGGTCAAGGGACTCCGATGCTGCCGAGTGCCAGGCAGCAACCAGAGTCTCCACCGGACTGTGGGCGAGAGTATCGGGAATAACCCCAAGCTCCGTCTGGAACCTCAAGGGGTCCATAAGTCGCCTGGGGCGGAACCACCTGGTCGGTTCCTCCTCCCTACAGTGGGGGTTTGGTCTCCGGAAGTCAAGCCTCAGTAGGCAGTGGTCTGACCACGACAGGGGTATGATCTCATTACCCCTCAGACCAAGATCACAAGTCCACTGCTCCGAGAGGAATACGAGGTCGAGCATGTGACCCGCTGAGTGGGTTGGGCCCCGAATTACCTGGGTCAAGCCCATGGCTGTCATGGAAGCCATGAACTCCTGCGCCCCATCAGAGTGTTCACCGAGCGAAGGCAAATTGAAATCCCCCAGGACCATAAGTCTGGGGAACTCAATTGCTAGCTCGGCTACCGACTCGAGGAGCAAGGGGAGGGCTGCTGCAACGCTGTTGGGAGGCAGGTACGTTAACAGCAAACCCACTTGACCCTTGAGGTCCAACTTCACCAGCAGGGACTCACACCCGGCAAGCTCCAGAGCAGGGATCCTACGAGGTGCTAAAGACTCTCGGATAACAATAGCCACACCCCCACCCCTTCTCTGGACTCTCGGCTGATGCAGCACCTGAAATCCTTCTGGGCACATCTCTACTAGGGGGACTCCTCCCTCCGGGCCCAGCCAGGTTTCAGTAATACATGCCAGGTCTGCCCTCTCGTCTAAAATTAAGTCCTGGACAAGGGGAGCTTTGTGAACTACAGACCTGGCATTTAGCGACAACAGCCGGAGACCAGGGTCCCAATTACTCGCGCCATCTGGCCTCGGAGTGGAACTCATAGGGCCGGAAGGAGGGATCTCTGTGACGTAGTGAACCCTCCTTCCCCGGTAATGGCCAGCCCTAAAGTCCCCGCCATATCTGCCCCTCCCCGTTACGACCGTAATGTTCCGGCCCACTCCCGTGTCTCTGGTCCCCTCAACCACCCCCATGGCCCCCGCATTCCCCGACAGGCCCTCTGAATCATACATACCCATTTACTCACTCAGACAATCCCCACGTAATAATTAAAACAAATAAAAATACAGCAGCAATAAGATACTAAAAGTGGGCCATTCATTCCATCACAGACAAATCCCATGCACTCACCATACCAGTTAAAAAGTTAAAAATTGCGCGGTTAGAGTGTCCTTGGGCGCCAAATCAAAAGGCGGTTAAAGGGGCTGCCAAAGGTGTTAAGTCCGGGCTGCCAAAGATGTGGAAAAAGGCAGAGTCTGAGTGGCTGGGATAGTGTCGCTGGGACAGCAAGAGGTAGTACTGATTGAACGGGTACAGTTTGATTGCACATGTAGAAGCTCAAGATCGCAGTTGCAGGCAGGATGGATAGGTGCCAATTAAAAAGATGGTAGAAGTAACAAACCAGCAAAAAAGATGGAAAAGGCACCAATAGTGACCACTGGGGGGAGCCTAAGTTCCACACACGTTGCCTCTCTGGGGTAATGGCGTCTAAAGTAAGATGGTCCCATCTAACGCAGCATTCCAGAGGTGGTAATAATAGTAGGTGGCACTGGCCACAGTAAAAGGTCTATCGTTGGATTCTTAGGGTCACAGTCCAAGCAGTCCGAACAGGCAAACAATAAAGCAACATTGAGCCCCTCAAAAGCAGCGGCAAGGTGGAGAGAGGCCGCTGCACCAGGGGAGAAAGGGGGGAGTCAGCAAAGCTGCAGTGGGGGTAGGAAACCAGTCCCCCAATCCAAATAGACATTTCTCCTGGCCACCCAAATTAATCTCTTGCAGTTTTTAGTAAGCCCAGTCCAGCAGGGGAAAGAGTCTAATAAACAGGGTTCAGGAAAGAACGAGGGCAAGAGTAGAGTCTCCTGGTGGAGCAAGGGGTTGGACTAGATGACCTACAAGGTCCCTTCCAATTCTGTAATCCAATAGCCAGAGATACACGCACACACCCATTTGTCAGCCTGTTTTCATTGAGGCTAAAATTTCTGTAGCTAAGTTTCTGCATCTATGAAACAAGATTGATTTTTTTCCCCGCTCTTATACTCATGTGAAATAGGGTGGTATCTATAACTCGTGCAGAGGTAGTCTTCAACTTACAACCACGACTGGGCCACAAAAATTCAGGTTGCAAAGTGAAAAATTCAAGTGATTTTTGCCTCGCGTTACGACTTATCTTGATTAACAATGGTTAATCAAATCAATGCAGTTGTTAAAAGAGTAACATGGGCGTTCAGTGAATCTGCTGACTTTGTTGGTTCAGATGGTCACAAAAACAGGATCAAGTGACCCCGGGGCACTGCGACCGTCATAAGTAGGAGTCCGTCTCCAAGCGTCCCTCTTTTGATCATGTGACGGTGGGCATGCTGCAACAGTCGTAAGGGTGAGAAACTATTGTAAGTCGCTTTTTTCAGTGTCGTTGGTAGTAATGAATCAAAGGTGGGTTCCTACTGGTTCACACCGGTTCGGTAGAACCGGTTTGTCAAATCTACCGAACCGGTTAGAGGAGGTTCAGAGGTGGGTTCCTACAGGTTCGCACCTATTCGGTAGAACCGGTTTGTCAAATCTACCGAACCGGTTAGAGGAGGTTCAGAGGTGGGTTCCTACAGGTTCGCACCTATTCGGTAGAACCGGTTTGTCAAATCTACCGAACCGGTTAGAGGAGGTTCAGAGGTGGGTTCCTACAGGTTCGCACCTATTCGGTAGAACCGGTTTGTCAAATCTACCGAACCGGTTAGAAGAGGTTCCACCAGTGGACCCGGAAAGCAGGCCACACCTACAGAAGAGCTTCCAAAAGTTTTTGAAACCCACCACTATAATGAATGGTAGTAACTTGAGGACTACCTGTATTGAGCCAAGGTGGCGCAGTGGTTAAATGCAGCACTGCAGGCTACTGCTAGATCAGCAGGTCAGCGGTTCAAATCTCACCGGCTCAGGGTTGACTCAGCCTTCCATCCTTCCGAGGTGGGTAAAATGAGGACCCAGATTGTTGGGGGCAATATGCTGACTCTCCGTAAACCGCTTAGAGAGGGCTGAAAGCCCTATGAAGCGGTATATAAGTCTACTGCTATTGCTATTGCTATTGTTCCAGTGATGGACTCACCTGTTCCCTTCCATCCTTGAGCATCGCAGGAGGCAAATGGGCCTTGAGTGGTGGGCTCTGAACATTCTCCCTCTGGGCTGCTGCTGGGGGTCCGCCCTGGGCTGGAGACGCTCAGGGAAACCGAGTCAGCCAAGGGTTCGAGTCGTTGGAAGTGTGGGAAACTCTTCAGCTGGACAATGGGACCTGCTGGAAAGGAAGACCAAACGCTCAGAAATTCCCACAACTCTCCCCTTTAAGCTGCAAGACACAGAGAAATCTGGGGAGGGGGTCCTTCACATCTGCATGTGTGGCAGGGGGCTCCCAACTCCTGGCAGCCAAGGGCCACCAAGAAGAAGATTGAAGAGGAAATCTCTCCTGATTCCATCATATCCCGATTCGGAGGAGGAGGGGGAGGAGCTGGAGGAGTTTGAACCAGGGCCATCTGATGGGAATGGCAAGTCTGGGGAGTCCACGGACCAAGGACGATGCCATCCCAGGCCATTCCAGCCTTGTGGGAGGTGGTCAACCGGACGGGGAGCTGCCTTCCCTCACAAACACAGGGGAGGATCGGCTGCAGACGGGCAGCGGGGATGAGAGGCAGCAGATCCCCCTCTGACAAGGAACAGCTGCCTCCCCCCACTCGCTCGGAGAACAGAGCAGAGGCAAGCTCAGAGATCTGTGAGGTTGCCAGCAAGGAGGCAGCCCCTTCCTTTCTCACGCCAAAATTGATCCGATTTAATCAGAGACCAGGGAGGGTTGTGGTAACAATTGTTTGGCTTTGGCACACATTCCTCTGGCCTTAACAAACCCTCTGAAGTTCAATCAATGATTCCTTTATTAGGAGTGTCAGCAGCTCCGGCCAAAGATTTCTCTCTCACCGCAGGCTAACAAGTCTGTCCGGTAGGGAGATTAATAGTTGTCCAGCATACGGTGGAGCTTCGCTAGCAACTGTGGCTCTTCCTTCCCAAGGACCGGCCCACAGATTTCCACTGCTCTCCTCTCTTCTGCTTTCTGCACATCCGTGCATCAGGCACTGGACCCAGCTGTTCCTCCTCTTCCTCATCAGCCACCTCCAGACCTGGGGGCTGTTGACTCTTCATCTGAGGGCTGACGGACGGTCCAGACTCCGCCTCTGTCTCTCTCTCTCTGCCAGCTCCATTCCTTCTCCCCCCTCGGAGCTCCCAGGTTGCCCTGATGCTGACTCCCATACTTCCTCCTCCTCCTCCTCCTCTGATTCAGCTGCTGGAGGGGTCAACAACTGGCAGGCCACAACATTGTGTCAGGCCTGCAATTACATTCCTTTTAGAATTTTGGCCTGCCACACTTTCTCTTATTCCAATATCCTGTTTCTTTAGTATAGTTGATGGGAGGGGGGAATAGACAGGAGTAGGATTGTGGAATGTATTGTTATCATTCTTTACTAGAAGCCAAGGTTGTCCTTTGTCTCCGCACCAGAACACCTGACCGGAAGCAGCTGGGTGTGGACGCCAGCGTGGAAGAAGAAGATTGGACCATGTGATGGATTGTGGGTGTGGGGACAAGATCATGAACTTTTAACTGGGTGGAATTCTGATGTCATTTCCAGAATTGGGATTCCATAGCATGATGCCAACATGTCTGTCTTATTAAATTGGAAGGATAGCTCTGCCTTAGACTCTGATTTAATTCTGCATGATATTTGGAACGCCGACGCCCTGTGTTTCTGCCCTGTGAATCTTGACCATTGTTTGTGGACTACGGGCCTTGCCCGGTGGACTTTATATCTTGTTTTGGCACTCTGGACTTCCTCCTCGCCTTGTGAATCGGATCTGGTCACTATTGGCTTTAGTTTTGGGGGGCCCTGCATTGTACTGGCCATGGGGGGGCTGCTGTTGGGGTGGTTTCCACCAGCCATGATAGGGCCGTTTGCAATGGGATAGCAGAGCAATAAAGCAGGGGTCCCAAACTCCCAGTCCACAGCCACTCAAACCAGCGCGCAGGATGCAGGGCATACACAAAGCCACGCCCTCTCCGGTCTGCAGAAAAACCACGGAACTGGTCCCTCGTGCCCCACAGGTTGGCAATAAAAGACACCATCGAAGCCTGCTTCAGCCTAGCCCGGTGGCCCCCAACCTTTCCGCCTTTGTAGAACAGTGAGGGGGGGAGAGAGAAGGTTCCAGCGTGCATGGCAGCACGTATTCTGGTGTGCAAATCTCCATTTGCGTGAGCAACAAGCACTGGCGGGTAAAGCGCCATTTGTGCCCGCTGCTCACACAAATGGAGCTCCATGTCCAGGAGAGAGTGGCCACCACTTAGGCAAATGGAGTTGTGTGCACATGCTCCCCAGCCACTTGAGCTCACAGGTTCCAAACTCCCTAATATTGTGGCCTGCCGGCGGCTAGTAGAGCTGAAAAGAGACTCAGACAATGTGGAGTTGAGGAAGAAGATGGGCCAGTCCTGGAGTCTGGGGAAGGCTCTGACGAGGGCTCTGCGTCAGAGGCAGAGAGGGGGCCAGAGCCGTATAACAGTTATCAGCTGCCTTCAGAGTCGGAGATCAATGGGGCAGAAGAACAGCTGGAGCCTGTTCTCAGCGTGCGCACGTGCAGAGCTGTCAGGAGAAGGGAACAGCTAAGAAACAAGGATCAATTTGGGAGTAAGGCCACAGGTGGACGCTGAATGGCCCCTCCCATAGGGAATAGATAGGAGCAAAAGGGGAGCTGTGCTTGCAGGAGACAATTAGCTCGTTTAATTAGTGTGGAGATTTGCTAATCTGAGAGACTCCTTGCCAAGTCTTTCCGTGTTCAGCGTTGCGCCTTGAAGCTACCGGCCTCGCAACTCTCCAAGGACTGGTAAGGTCTGTGGTTGCGTGACCCGTCAAAACCGCGCTCGACTAAACCGCGCCCGATTAAACCGCGTCGCTGACGTCATCAACAGGGCGACAACAGCCAGCGCGGAAAAAGAAGGGCGCTTTAAATAGCGCTTTGAAAGCAAGCCGATTCAACTTAAGGTAAGGGTTAGGTTTAGGGTTAGGTTTAGGGTTAGGTTAAGGGTTAGGGTTAGGTTTAGGGTTAGGTTAAGGGTTAGGGTTAGGGTTAGGGTTAGGGTTAGGTTAAGGGTTAGGGTTAAGGTTAGGGTTAGGTTTAGGGTTAGGGTTAGGTTAAGGGTTAGGTTTAGGGTTAGGTTTAGGATTAGGTTTAGGGGGGTTAGGTTTAGGTTTAGGGGTTAATTTTAGGTTTAGCGTTTACAGCGTGCTTCTGTCTCCGCGCTGTTGTCGCCCTGTTGATGACGTCAGCAACACGGTTTAGTCGAGCGCGGTTTAGTCGAGCGCAGTTTTGTGGTGGAACCCTGTGGTTGCAATTCACCCGTGAAAGACTGTTTATCGGGACTTTGCTGGATGTGAATGCTAGGAATTCACATTAGCCAAATAAAAAGGGTTTTTTTCGGGACAAGGAGTCTGTTTCGTGATTTGGGGAAGCCTAGGTCAGAAAACCTAGGGTTGGGGACCCCTGGTTTAGGCTCAACAAAATCTGCTCAGCCGAGCAGCCAGTGTACTCACCTTGCCCTCTGCTTTCGCTGCCCCCAGCAGGCGTGGACCGATCCAGGCTCGCCTGCGCATGTCCACAAAGGAACTCTGGGATTTCGTTGACCAGCTTCATGAGTGCGCAGAGGTGGTGGCTGCTTTGATCCTTACCTGCGCAGGGAAGAGACACTTTAGGGAATAGGCCAGAAAACAGGTGAGAAACAGGATGCCACCCAAATGCGACCAGTTCCGAGCCAAAATTACAGAGAACATGACCTCGCCCTTAATCCGTGACTCTCCTGCGGGGTCTCCTCCAACTGGGCTGTGACTGCAATGCCAGGAAGCCTCAGCCAAGGCTTAAACCAGTGGGCATTCCTGTCCCTGCAGAGTACTGGCTGGAAAAGGAAGACGGAGAGAAACATTAGCCTGATTCTCTGCCACTCGTACCCTCCTCGTCGCTTGCTCCAGCCTGGCGCTCCTCGGCCTCATCCTGCTTCAGGTTGCAGGGTCCTTCCATGCCCTCTGGAAAAGGGGGCTCTTCACCTGTGGGGAGGGGAAGAGAGAGAGGCAGCTGACAGCCCAACAATGGCACATTTAAATAATTACCAAAGAAACCAGGGGGAAAGCAGGGCTTAAATCAAAAATAAATCCTTAAATCCTCTGAATGTTCTGTCATCGGGCCTGGGAAGGCTGTTCGGGGAATCCTGGGGCTGGAAGGGAAAGTTGAGTGAGAGATTGTTGGTCCCTTTCCCCCTGAGTGACAGCTGGGGGGAGGAATGGGTCCCTGTTTGGGGGGTGAGAGAGACGGGGGGCAGGGTGCCATTTCAGTTATGAGTGGAAGTATTTGTATTTGTATTTGGTTTATTTGTATGCCGCCCTTCTCCAGGAGGGACTCAGGGCGGCGAACAACTCAGGGGGGAAAAGGGACATAAACACAGTACACATAATTAAAATGCACGAAAATCACACAGCCATATAGTCGAGAGGGGAGGGGAACTCATCAACCCCAGGCCTGCCGGCACAGCCAGGTTTTGACGGCTTTCCAGAAGGCCTGGAGAGAGGTGAAGTACTCTGAATGTGTTGGGAGATAAGGGGTACTCGGTAAGGGTCACCTTGCCCCCACCCAACAGTTTGTCAGTGGGAGGAGGTTCTCCCCTTTTTAAGGAAGAGTGTTGTGTATCAAGCCTACAGGCATCTTTTCTTTTGGCTCTTTGGCCTGCCTCACTTTCTATTATTCCACTATGCCTTTTCTATGGTGGGAAAATGGGAGGGAGGGATTGCACGGAGTGAGATGCTATGTAGCCATAACAACATTCTTTCTAGAAAGCCAAGGTCATCCTTTGTCTTTGCACCTCTGCACCTGGTGGGAACTGGATGGGTGAAAACTGCTAGTGTGGCAGTGGGAGATTGGACCATGGGATGGGCTTGTGGGTGTTGTGGGGGGGGCAAGATCTTGAACTTTCAACCGGGTGGGGAAAACCGGGAAGCTTTCAAATTTGGGTTTTCCCAGATGTGCCAACATGGCTCTCTTCATAAATTGGGACTTTAAGCAAAACTTTGCCTCGGACTCTGATTGAATTTTGGATGCTATTTGGAACCTTGACATCGGGGATGGGAGACAGCAATAGCAGATTTATATACCACTTTACAATGCTTTATAGCCCCTCTCTAACCAGTTTTACAGAGTCAGCCTCTTGCCCCCTAACAATCTGGCTCCTCATTTTACCCACATCGGAAGGATGGAAGGCTGAGTCAACCTTGAGCCTAGAGAGATTCGAACTGCCAAATTGCAGTCAGCTGGGACTCGGCAGAAGTAGCCCTGCAATACTGCACACTAACCACTGCACCACCACGGCTCTTCTGTGGATGGAATTGTTCTCAGGGAAGGCAGAGGAGGACTATCTATTTCAGTGGTATTGGGTAACAGGAGGCAAAGGGGCGGGGAGACACAGGGAACGCTACCCCGGTGTTTAGTACCAGTCTGGTGTTTTGCCCCCTTGCACTCAGCTGATTTACCTAGTCAGCAGATCCCTGATCTTAGGCTTCTGCTTTTAAATGTCAGATCAGCTTGCAATAAGGCTAACCTTATTGCTGATTTGATCCCCAAAGAGAAGGTCAATCTGGCTTGTATAACTGAGACCTGGCTGGGCACAGAGGGAGGCGTTCTCCTCGTCGATATGTGCACAGTGGGTTATCGGGCATGGCAGCAGTCTAGACCTCAGGGAGAGGATGTGGCTGTTAGCGGGGTGTGTGTGTGTGTGTGTGCGTGTGTGTGAGAGAGAGGGGGGGGAGAGAGAGAAAGAGAGAGCTGCCTGGTTTCCAATGGGGGGGGGGAGAAACCCATGCAGAGGGAGGAAAAAACGCATGGATTTCTTCCCCCCCACCACTGGAAACCAGGTGGCTGTCAAAGAGAAGGGACCCTGTGCCACATGGGTTTCTCCCAATCCTCCACTCCGGCAAAGGAAGTGGGTAGGTGGGGCAAGCCTGATGCGGACAGGCAGGGTGAGCAAGGGGGCTAATGGTGACTGGGCAGGGGGGCAGGCCAGGGGAGGGAACATTCCAGTATGGGGCCTTGGAAAGCCCAGGTATGGGAAGGCACGCTACATTTCGCAATTGGGTACTCACGCACCGGTGCGTACCGGCTGAAACCCATCCCTGGTGGACTCGCATCCAGAAGCTCCAGTTGGTGCAAAATGCAGCGGCCTGCACGGTTTTGTGGAGACCCTGGTGTGCATATGTGTCACATCTCCTGCAGGAGCTGCATTGCAGCCGATATGCTTCTGGGTGCAATTCAAGGTGCTGATTGTCACCTTTAAAGCCCTTCATGGCTTGTGACCAGGTTATCTGAGGTACCGTCTCTTGCCGGTCAAATCTACCCAACCCACCAGAGCGGAGAGGCAGGGAATATGGGTCCCATCCCTAAGGGAGATACACCTGGTGGGACCCAGTGTCAGGCCTGCAAGCCATCTTTCCCTTTTTGGACTTTAGGCCTGCCACACTTTCTATTATTCTATTATGCATTTTCTATTGTGGAAAAGGGGGAGGGGGGATTGTACAGAGTTAGATGGTAGGTAGCCATAACAACATTCTTTCTAGAAAGCCAAGGTCATCCTTAGTCTCTGCACCTCTGCACCTGACCGGAACTGGATGGGTGGAAGCTGCCAGCGTGGCAGTGGGAGATTGGACCATGTAAAGGACTTGTGGGTATGGGGGCAAGATCTTGAACTTTCAACTGGGTGGGGAAAACCGAGAAGCTTTCAGATTTGGGTTTTCCCAGATGTGCCAACATGGCTCTCTTCATCAATCGGAACTTCAAGGAATCTTTTACCTCGGACTCCGATTTATACTTTTGGATGCTATTTGGAACCCTGACATTAGCCCAAATCTCCTTTAAAATACTTCACCAGGGCACCCAGAAGAAGGGCCTTCTTTGTGGTGGCTCCCTCTCTCTGGAACATCATTACCGCGGAGATTAGAATGGCCCCCACTCTAATAATCCTTTGGAAGGCGCTGAAGACCTGGTTCTGCCAGCCAGCCTGGGGAACCCAGAGCGGGAGGGAGACCATTAAATGGCTCATGTTATCGGGTGTCCCTGGGGCCGGGCGGCGACTCTATTATATTGTACTATATTAATTTATTTGATTCTTTTTATTAATTTTATTGTTTTAAATGTGGTGTTATTTTTCCGTAAGCCGCCTTGGGCAAATAGGTGGCAATATAAATTTAATTAATTAACTAATAAAGAAACAAACGTATACATGGTTCATAGACACCTTCCTATTTCATATTAGTATAAGGTGGGGTCAAGAGTCAGACTTGCTTCGTAGATGCCTCCCTAATTCACATTGGGGACAAGTACAAGAAGACTTGCAAAATTCTGCTCAACTTAAATGCAAAATGAATCATAGACACACCTCCCTATTTCACATGAGTATAAGGGAAGGGGAAGCAATAGCAATAGCAGTTAGACTTATATACCGCTTCATAGAGCTTTCAGCCCTCTCTAAGCGGTTTACAGAGTCAGCATATCGCCCCCACAGTCTGGGTCCTCATTTTACCCACCTCGGAAGGATGGAAGGCTGAGTCAACCCTGAGCCGGTGAGATTTGAACCGCTGAACTGCAGAACTGCAGACAGCTGAAGTAGCCTGCAGTGCTGCATTTAACCACTGCGCCCCCTCGGCTCTTAAGGATAGGTAAACTGTAGTTATAAACCATTAAACTATAGCACAAACTGTTTTGACTTAAATCCAAAGGGGGGGGGAGGTATACAGGTAGTCCTTGACTTACAACAATTCATTTAGTGACCATTCAAAGGTACAACGGCACCGAACAAAATGACTTATGACCGTTTTTTCACACTTCTGACCATCTCCTTGATCATGTGATCAAAATTAATACGCTTGGCAACTGAATCCATATTTATGACGGCTGCAGTGCCCCGGGGTCATAGTGATCAACATTTGTGACCTTCTGACAAGCGAAGTCAATGGGGAAGCCAGATCCACTTAACTAATTTACTAATTGGTTACTAATTAGTTACTAATTTAACAGCTTGAATTCACTTAACGGCTGTGGCAGGAAAGCTCATAAAGTAAAGACAAAACTCACTTAAGGAATGCCTTGCTTAGCAACAGGAATGTTGGGCCTAATTGTGGTCGTAAGTAGAGGACTAGTTGTACATGATTCATAGGCACCTCCCTATTTTACAGGAGTGTTAGGAGAGGAGCACAGCCAGAATTGCAAGATTTTATTTGACCAACCCAAAATAAAGTGGTTCCACCACAAAACCGCGTTCGACTAAAGGGCGCTCGACGAAACCGCGTAGCTGACGTCATCACAGGGCGACAACAGCGCGGAGACAGAAGCACGCTGTAAACGCTAAACCTAAAATTAACCCCTAAGCCTAAATCTAACCCCCCTAAACCTAATCCTAATCCTAAACCTAACCCTAAACCTAACCCTAAACCTAACCCTTAACCTAACCCTAAACCTAATCCTAACCCTTAACCTAACCCTAAACCTAACCCTAAACCTAACCCTTACCTTAACTTGAATCGGCTTGCTTTCAAAGCGCTATTTAAAGCGCCCTTCTTTCTCCACGCTCGCTGTTGTCGCCCTGTTGATGACGTCAGCGACGCGGTTTAATCGGGCGCGCTTTAGTCGAGCGCGGTTTTGTCGTGCTACGAAATAAAGTATATGTGCTTCATACACATCTCCCTAATTCATAGGAGTTTAACGGGGGAGATAGGAGTATAAGCCAGACTTGCAAGATGTTGACAAATCCAAAATAAACCTCCCTGATTCACAGGAGTATAAGGAGGGAAGCACTATCAGAATTGCAAGATATTTTTTTTTTGACAAATCCAAAATAAAATATACGTTCTTCATAGACACCTCCCTATTTTACAGAAGTATAATGGGTGGGGAGGGGGAGGACAAAGCCAGACTTGCAAGATTTTGTTTCAATCCCCAAAATAAAGTTTGCATGCTTCATGGACACCACCCTAATTCACAAGCACATAAGGAGGGGAGCACAACCAGACTTGCAAGATTTTATTTCACCAAATCCGAAAATAAAGTGTATGCATGCTTCATAGACACCTCCCAATTCACAGACATATAAGTTTGGGGAAAGCACGATCAGGCTTGCAAGATTTTGTTTGCAAAGCCGAAAAATAAACCGCCATAATTCACAGGAGTATAAGGGGAGACACAATCAGATTTGCAAGATTCTCTTACTACAGTCAAATGATCATTTGAGCCTTCTTGTAGAATGGATTTCTTGGTTTGATCCCCCTAATGGGGCTCACCATTATCCTCCACCCCTTTTGAAAGGCCAGAGGCAGCTTTTGAAGGGCAAGACCCAAGGAAACAATTCACCCACCCACCCCTCCCAGTGGTGGGATTCAGCCAGTTCGCACACATTTGGGGAAACCGGTTGGTAACTTTCTAAGCAGTTCGGAGAACCAGTTGTTGGAAGAAATCTCATTTTGTTTTTTTCCCCACTTTACAGGGCTAATCCTGTAAGGAAGGCAGGAAGGAAACACTCTGGTGTTGTTTCTAGCATAATCTTTATTGCCCTGCTTACAGAAACTGCCTCTCCGGTTAACCCTTATTACCATTGTAACAGCTAAGGCGAAGCGCCCATCGACATGAGTGACGTTGAGTTGGCCACGCCCACCCAATCACATGACCACCGAGCCACACCCACCTAGCTGGTCATTAGGGCAGAGAACTAGTTGTTAAATTATTTGAATCCCACCACTGCCCCCTCCCCACCCCAACTCTTGGCCCAGCGGGGTAAGACAACACAACACGGTGTGAATCTACAGGTGACAATCTTTCTCCATGCCCGGGACACTTGTTTGGAAACTTTCAAGAAAGGGCCCACAACCCCTGGGCCGTGGACCATGGACTGGGCCGTGGTATGCCAGCAACCGGTCAGCACAAACAAGTGAAGCCCCATCTGTGGGATGCGGGAAGCACATGAAACCACATTCCCTACGGTCCACGATTGGTCCCAGTCTCTGGTGGCCAAAAGATTTGGTTCACCGACAAAAGGGCGCCCAACAAAAGCGCGCCCGACGAAACCGCGGTGACAAAACCGCGAGTTCTAAACCACACTGATGAATGAGCGCTGAAGCGCGCCGACAGAAGCGCGCTCTAATCCTAACCCTAACCCTAACCCTAACCATAACCCTAACCATAACCCTGACCCTGACCCTGACCCTGACCCTAACCCTAACCCTAACCCTAAACCTGACCCTAAACCTGACCCTAACCCTAAACCTAACCCTAAAGCTAACCCTAAAGCTAACCCTAAACCTAACCCTAAACCTGACCCTAAACCTAACCCTAACCCTAACCCTAAACCTGACCCTAAACCTAACCCTAAACCTAACCCTAACCCTAACCCTAAACCTGACCCTAACCCTAACCCTAACCCTAACCCTAAACCTAAACCTAACCCTAAACCTGACCCTAAACCTAACCCTAACCCTAACCCTAACCCTAACCCTAAACCTAAACCTAACCCTAAACCTGACCCTAAACCTAACCCTAAACCTGACCCTAAACCTAACCCTAACCCTGACCCTAAACCTAACCCTAAACCTGACCCTAAACCTAACCCTAAACCTGACCCTAACCCTAACCCTAACCCTAACCCTAACCCTAACCCTAACCCTTACCTTAACTTAAAGTGCGCTTCTGTCGGCGCGCTATTGTTGGCACACTGTTGTGGCGCGTTGATGACGTCGCGGTTTTCGCGCTGCGGTTTTGTCGGCACGCTTTTGTCGTGCGCGCATTTGTCGGGTCACGAAAGATTTATAGGACAATAAAAGGGTTCTTTCTTAAATGACAAAAAGGTGGGACATCTCCCCACTTTAACCCAGTTTTAGTGAAAAGCTGTGCTTCGGCGCACAATGCTCGCAAACAAGAGCCCTCCCACCACCACCACCACCACGGCAGTAGGATTCTTTCATTCACACGTCCCTCTGCGGGAAAAGGGGCTTTCTTACGACGTGTTTTGTCGCCTCCTGCCACCAAAGGCAGCTGTCTTCTCCAACTGGACCGGAGGAGGGTTTTGGTGGTTCCGTCCGGCTGGCAGGTCAAGGAGGAGAAACCCAGGGTGGGGACTGAGTGACCTGTGCGGGAAAAATGAGACGCAAAAGGAGACGAGGTTGCAAAAGGAGGGTTCAGATCGGACCTCAATGGGGCAACCAAGAGCTTGAACGGTTCAGGGAAGATTTGGGTTGGGGGCCTCACACACACACACACACACACACACACACACACACACACACACACAAGCTCAAATGCAGGGCTCCAAATATAAAACACCCCTCCATGAATAGAAGGTGGTAACAATAGCAGTAGCAATAGCAATAGCAGTTAGACTTATATACCTCTTCATAGGGCTTTCAGCCCTCTCTAAGTGGTTTACAGAGTCAGCATATCGCCCCCAACAATCCGATAGATAGATAGATAGATAGATAGATAGATAGATAGATAGATAGATAGCAATAGCAATAGCAATAGCAGTTAGACTTATATACCGCTTCATAGGGATTTCAGCCCTCTCTAAGCGGTTTACAGAGTCAGCATATCGCCCCCAACAATCCGATGATAGATAGATAGATAGATAGATAGATAGATAGATAGATAGATAGATAGATAGATAGCAATAGCAATAGCAGTTAGGCTTATATACCGCTTCATAGGGCATTCAGCCCTCTCTAAGCGGTTTACAGAGTCAGCATATCGCCCCCAACAATCCAATGATAGATAGATAGATAGATAGATAGATAGATAGATAGATAGATAGATAGATAGATAGATAGATAGATAGCAATAGCAATAGCAGTTAGACTTATATACCGCTTCGTAGGGCTTTCAGCCCTCTCTAAGCGGTTTACAGAGTCAGCATATATCGCCCCCACAGTCTGGGTCCTCATTTCACCCACCTCGGAAGGATGGAAGGCTGACTTCAAGCACAGAGGGGAGGGAGGGAGGGGGAGACAGATGAGGAGAGAGGTGAGGAGAGAAGAGAAGATTTGTAGCTCAGGGTTGGACAAGGGGGTTCTAGATGGTTCTCTGAGCTTGGTGGGTTTCTGGCAGACTTTTCGTGACCAGTTTAGAGAACATTGGTGCTAGAAGGGAGGGGGCTTTGTGAAATGGAGGAGGAGGAGGAGGAGGACTATGGGGGACAAGAAGATCTCTTCGCTTAGTGATTTTCCTGCAGATGTCTTATGACCCAACTAGGGGATTTTTCATCCATGCTAGAAGGGGAGAGGGGTTTGTGGAGAGGGAGGAGGAGGAGGAGGCTCTGAGGACCTTGGTGCTCTTTCAGCTTGGTGTTTTTGTTGCAGACCTCTCGTGATCCAAGCAGGTGACATCATCAGTGCTAGAAGGGAGGGGGGATAGGGAGAGGAGGAGGAGGAGGAGGAGGAGGAGGAGGAGGAGGAGGAGGAGGAGGAGGAGGAGGAGGAGGAGGAGGAGGATTATTGAGGCCTCCTTGGTGCTCTCTGAATTTGGTGGTTTCCTTGCAGATCTTTAACGACCCAACTAGGGAACATCAACAGTGCTAGAAGGCTTGTGCCAGAAGTCTTCTACCATTGATGACGTTGCCTTGTTGGGTCGTGAGATGCCTGTGAGAAAACTCGGAGATCAGAAAGTAGCCCGGCGAGGGGGGGAAAGAGAGTGACAGGAGAAGGAGGAGTTGGTCTTCTGCTTGAACCTCTTCTTCATCTTCCGTGGGTTTTTTTTTTCCTTCTCGGGAAGATTCATTGCAGGGGAAGCCAAACCCATTTCTCTTCTCTGGGGGGGTGGGGGGGCACTTGACAGAGCAGGGCCCAATTCCCCAGCAGCCTCTCCTAACTCCTAGGAGAGGAGCCTCTCCCAGCCACAAGCTGAGTCCACAGAAGTCATGTGTGTCCTCCCCCCTCCCCCGAATCACCCCCAAGGCTGTCCCACCCACCACAAAAGGCGAGAAGCACTGAATGACCACATTTAAAGCACTCCATGGTAGTGGATCTGGGTACTTGAGAGACCGCCTTCTGCCGATTACCTCCCTCCGACCGATCAGATCGCACAGACTGGGCCTCCTCCGAATCCCATCTGCCAGTCAATGTCGACTGGCGACTACACGGAGGAGAGCCTTTTCTGTTGCAGCTCCGACCCTTTGGAACGACCTCCCCGTTGAGATCCGTACCCTCACCACCATCCAGACCTTCCGCACAGCCCTTAAGACCTGGCTCTCCCATCAGGCCTGGGGATAGGTTCCCAATTTACCCGCCCGAGTGTTGACTGTTGAATGCAAGTTGTGTTTTATTATTTTAGTCTGTTCACATATTGTTTGTCTTTTGGTATTGCACCCACTTCCCTGCGATTGTAAGCCGCCCTGAGTCCCCTCAGGGAAAAGGGCGGCCTATAAATCCTAATAAAATGTCTATTAAAAAAAAGGGGGGGTACGGGGGGGGGCTCACCGAGCGAGAGGAGCAAAGAGCAGGTCTCCAGCATCACTTCCTGGTGCAGCTCCTTCTGGCTGTCCTCCAACAGAGACCACTCCTCCAACGAGAAGCCCACCACCACGTCCTCAAAGGTCACCTGGTCTGGAGCTGTGCCAGCGGTGCCCACTGCTTGAAGGGCCTCATTCTGTGCCTGCACCCAAAGCCGAGAGATAAACGTATGTGAGCGAGGTTCTAGTTCACCTCCTAGGTCCCTTCCAATTCTGTCGTTCTACGATTCCCTAAGGGTCCCCTGCTGGAGCAGGGGGGAGGGGGTTGGACTAGATGACCTCCAAGGTCCCTTCCAACCCTGTCATTCTGTTCTACACGATCTTCTGGTTAATTTATTGGCTGATGCAGCGGCCGCCAACCTTTCGGGCACCAGGAACCACGGAGGAGGGTTTTTGGGTGGACCGGAGGGGGACTGCGAATGGGGCTTCCCTTGTTTATGCGGCCCGGTTTCTGCCATGCGGGCGCCCGGTTCCTGTCCACAAACCAGTGGTTGTGGTTCCCCTGGGTAAGTGGGCATGGCGGGACTTGGGAGACAGCCGAATAGAAAAGAAGGAAAGAATATAAGCAAACACGAATGCCTCCAAATATTAAGAATGCAGCTGGGCCTCAAGCGACGACGGCCAGGGAGTCCAATATTTCGGTTGCTAAGTGAGACATCTGAGTTTTGCCTCATTTTATGACTAGGAAAGATGGGTAGAGCCCATCGCAGGAAGAATGATGGTTTCCAGACTTCCCTCCTCCTCCCTTTTCCTCCTTCCTCTTCTTCCTCCTCCTCCTCCTTCTCTTCTACCTCTTCTTCCTCCTCCTCTCTTTTCCTCCTCTTCCTCCTCCTCCTCCTCCTCCACCTTCTCTTCCCTCTCCTCCTTCTACTCTTCCTCCTCCTCTTCTGCCTCCACTTCTTCCACCTCCTTTTCTTCTTCTTCCTTATCCTCCTCCTCTTCCTTCTTCTCTTCCCCTCCCTCCCCCTCTTTTTCCTCCTCCACTTCTTCCCTCTCCTTCTACTCTTCCCCCTCCTCCTCTTTGTGCCTTCTCCCAAGTGGAAGTCCCAGCCAGACCGCCCGTGGGCTTTTCTGCACAGATACAGGCACACACATAAACAAACCCCAAATACCTGAGCTTTCAAGAACCGGGGAAAGACCCGCCGACCTTCCCTGTGCGTCCTCCGGTCCCTGTGCGTCCTCCGGAGGTTGCCGGGGAGCCGGACGACCCCTCCTCGCCCCGAGTCTCCCTGGCCTCGCCCCACCGCCTCCCACCCACCCACCCAATCTGAACCGCACTCCCTCCTCTCCAAGAAGCCCGAGGACAAGCGATGCTTTCCTCCCCCAGGGGCACCGCGAGCGCGAGCAGCCTTACCCTGCGCGCAGCCTCGCCTCCGTCGGAGGTCTCCGCCGTCCACAGCCGTCCGGACCCCGGGTTCATCCTGCATTTCCCCCCACCCCTCCCCGGGAGTGGATGATGGGGGAACTCCACGCTGCGCCCGGCCGGGATGCTCTGGCAATTGGGAGAGCTCGCCAGTTTCGGTGGATCGCGCGCAAGGCCCGGCTGGGAGCCGTAGTTCCTCGGAAGCGGGTGTTCTGCAACCCTCCCAGGGTGGGGAACTACGAGTCCCAGCGGCCACCGCGGCGAGGAGACCCCCTCCCCACCTTTTCCTCTCGCCCGGCAGACTGGGCTGGACAGCGCCCGGCTTTGCCCGGGTGGCTCCGGGCCAGGGCTGCGGAGGACTAGAGAGAGGGGCGATGGGGTGGGGGGGGTCCTTCTATTCTTGGTCGGTGGGTTTCGCTCCAGCAGGGCTAAGAGAGGATGGGCTATTCTGGATCGCTTTATTCCTCCTTGCAGGCTTTCCAGTTTGTCTCCCCACTCCCCACGGAACAACCCCGCGAGGTTTTTGGGGATGGCGTCTTCCTCCCCACCACCGCAACCCAAGGGGTCGACCCTTAGGCGACCCCCCCCCTCCCCAAGCCCTTCCTCGCAACCGGGTCTTCGTGGTTGCCCCGCCGCACCCCGCCCGCCTGAAGAATCAGAAGAAGATTCCCTCGGGAAGATTTGGCGATCTTAATTCCGTTTGGTCTGGTGATTTTATGGGGGGGGGGCTTTATATTTGATGGTTATAAGGAGGGGAGGGGTGTTATTGCGCTGCAAGTCAGAGACGGGGAGGGAGGGAGGAAAGAGAGAGGAAGGAAGAAAAGGAAGGAAGGAAGGAAGGAAGGAAGGAAGGAAGGAAGGAAGGAAGGAAGGAAGGAAGGAAGGAAGGAAGGACAGGGAGGAAGGAAGGAAGGAAGGAAGGAAGGAAGGAAGGAAGGAAGGAAGGAAGGAAGGACGGACAGGGGGGAGGGAGGGAGAAAGGAAGGAGGTAAGGAAGGAGGAAGAAGAAAGAAAGAGAAATGAAGGAAGGAAGGAAAGAAAGAAAGAAAGAAAGAAAGAAAGAAAGAAAGAAGAGGAAAGAGAGGGAGGGAAGGAAGGAAAGAAATGAGGAAAGAAAAGGGAAGGGAAGAAAAAAGGGAAGATCTAAAGGAATCTGGGGCATCCCCCCCCCCTCAATCAGAACTTTTAAAGCTTCTTGGATGAGAAGCAAAATGTCTTCAAAGAAAACATCAAGAAAATCCAGTTGTCTTTTGAAGAATAAAAAATGCCTTTTAGAGTGATTCTCAGTGCTAGAAGCAAGAGGGGGTGTGCTTTCTGTTTATATATCATCCCTCCAGCACTGAAGTTGTTCCCTAGTTGGGTCATGAAATGTCTGCAAAAAAAAACCCACCAACTGAGGGAGCACCCAGGTCCGCACAATATTATTCCTTCTCCTTATTATAAATCCCTTTATCCAGTATTGTTTTTTTTTAATTATTTATTATAAATTTCCTCATTTAATATTTTCTTCTTTAAAATATATGCTTGATTATAAATTCCCCCATTCAATACTTGATGATAAATTCCCACATTCAATATTTTGTGCAGTTCTTTCTCTTTCTCATAGTAATAATTTAAATAATAACAATAATTTTAAATAATTTAAATAATAATATAATGTAAATCAAAGTACAGAAAAATTGCTACAGGCTGTGAGAATGAAGAACAGTATAAAAACAACAGAAACAAAGGCAGAATATAAGGAAAACCAGCTGGATGACAGATTAAATAGATGGAAAACCAAAGCTTTGCATGGACAGCACTTGGAAAACATTGAAATTACGGTACGCCCACATAACACCCATCCTCCGCGAGCTGCGCTGGCTACCTGTTGATCTCCGGGTGCGCTTCAAGGTGCTACTTACCATTCATAAAGCCCTCCATGGTAGTGGATCTGAGTACTTGAGAGACCGCCTTCTGCCGATTACCTCCCTTCGTCCCATCAGATCGCACAGAGTGGGCCTCCTCCGAGTTCCATCCGCCAGTCAGTGCCGACTGGCGACTACGTGGAGGAGAGCCTTCTCAGTAACAGCTCTGACCCTTTGGAACGATCTCCCCATAGAGATTCGCACCCTCACCACCGTCCAGAGCTTCCGCACAGCCCTTAAGACCTGGCTATCCCGTCAGGCCTGGGGATAAGATCTTCATACACCCCACCCGAATGTTGAATAAATGTTGTGTTTTATTGCTATTTTTATTTGTACCCACATATTATTTTTACGTTCTGCCTTGCACTCCCTTCCCATGAGTTGTAAGCCACCCTGAGTCCCCTCAGGGAAAAGGGCGGCCTATAAGTGACAATAAATACAAATACAAATACAATTGAAGGAAAATATGATGACAACTTGACAAGGACATGGCTTAAGATGGGAACTATCAAGAAAGGAACGGAAGGTTTAATGCTGGCTGCTCAAGAACATGCACTACAAACTAATGCCATGAAAGCGAAGATACAAAAATCCACCGACAACCCAAACTGCCGACTTTGCCATAACAAAGTCGAAACTGTTTCACATTTAACATGTGAATGCAGAAAAATCACACAAACTGATTACAAAGCTAGACACGACCCAGTTGCTAAATTAATCCACCGGTCATTGTGTAAAAAATGTGACTTATCTGTATCCAAAAAGTCATGGGAGCACAAAGTTGAAAAAGTTACCAAAAATGAGAAGGTGAAGACAGATCGTCATTTGGAACACAACACACCAGATATCACGGTTGTAGAGGGCCAAAATTGTATCACAGTTGTAGAGGGCCGAAAAGTACAATTTATTGACATTGCTGTACTAGGAGATGCCAGAGTCGAAGAAAAAGAACTGGGGAAAATCATGGAATACCGCGACCGGGCCATCGAAACTACCCAATTATGGATGAAGCATGCAACAGTGATACCCATTGTCATCAGGGCACTTGGCACCATGTCCAAGAATTTTACAAGACACATCCACAAATTGCAGCTTCCTGCAATAGCACCAGCGGAACTGCAAAAAAACTGCACTACTCGGAGCATCTTATATTTTAAGAAGGTGCTTGGTTGATACCGAGGATGCTGGCAGCAACCTGTATTAGCACCAGTCAATAGTATTTGCGATGCATTTTTGAATGTTCAGTTGACTGAGTTTCATTTTTAATGAATAAAGTAAATAATGCTAATAATGGATGCTTCAAAATCATTAATTTCATAATTAAAACAACTCATAAGAACAAGCAAAAAAAGATATTTTAGAGAATGAGGGAAATGGATACAATTTTCAGTAAAACTGATTGTTTCCCCGCCAAGGAAACCTTTTAAGATTAAGGAGACGATGTATATAAATAGGTATTTTAAATGTTGCATTTCAAGGAAGACTTGAGGGCGCAGGTTGGAGTTCCGCGCTTTTTTCCGGCCCCTTTTGCTTGGTCTCGTGTTCCTCCGGGCCTCCAGAGGTCGCTGCTTCCGATGGGAACCGCCGCCGAGCGCATGCGCGCTCATAGATCCATCCTGTGCTGAGGTTCTCCCGACGCTGGAGCGGCGTCCGGGGGCGCATGCGCGGAAGCTGCACCTAGCGGGCATCGGCCATGGCTGAGTGGACGCCTGCCCAGGTGAGGGTCAGCAATGCCCTTCCCGGTCGGTGAGGGGGAAGGAGGAGGGGAGGGGCAGGAGGGGGGTCCTGCGGTCCAGGTTGGCTTTTGAAGGGGTCTGGGGGGGGCTCCAGATGCCCCAGAGGAGTTGCTGCCTCTTTGGGGGACCCTGAACACCCTGATTGACAGCATCAAGGGGCGGGGCAAGAGGGCTCCTGAGCATGTGCAAAGTGCACAGCCGTGCAGTTTCGATAAAGCCCCCAATTTGGGGGTGAGGGGAAGGCTGTTGGGAGCAGCAAGAAGGATCCCCTTGAGAGGGGAGAAGAGCTGTCAAATGGCTCCTTTTGTGGGGCTGGGGGAGAGGAGGAGGCATGGGGGGGGCGCTGGCTGGCTTTTTGGAAGAAGGTCTGGGGGGCTCCAGGTGCCCCAGACGGGCTGCTCCCTGACTGACAGCATCAACAGAGTGGCAAGAGGGCTCCTGGGCATGTGCAGAGTGCACAGCCTTGCAGCAATGCACAAAGCCCTCCATTAGGGGACGGGAAGCAGCAGGAAGGATACCTCTTGGGAGGGGAGTGATGTCTCCTTTTTGGGTGTGGTCTGCCTAGACAGGAGGGTATGGCAGGATGGGAAGCCCCACTGAAAAGCGTTGACAGCATTGGGGCGGGTGGAGGGAGAGCAAGCGGGCCCCTTCTGCTCAGAAGGCATGCAAAAAAAAGCCCCCATTGGGGAAAGGGTGGTGGTCAATTTTGCCTTGCAGTTGTTAAATGAATCACATGGTTGTTAAGTGAATTTAGCTTGTCAGAAGGTTGCAAAAGGAACCACAAGAGCCCGGAACACACATAAATACCAGTCAGCTACCCAGCGTCCTAATTTTGATCATGTGACCATAGGGATGCTGCAATGGTCGTAAGTGTGAAACATGGTCTTAAGTCGCTTTTTTCAGGGCCGTTGTACCTTGGAACGGTCATTAAGCAGGCACTGCAACTATCTTAAATACGAGCCGGTTGCCAAGCATCTCAGTTTTGATCATATGACCGCGGGGATGCCATGACGGTCGTAAGTATGAAACACAGTCCCAAGTCCCCTTTTTTCCAGTGCCATTCTACCTTGCAATGGTCACTGAATGGATGCTGCAGCTGTCATAAATGAGTCGGTTGCCCAGCATCCCAATTTTGATCATGCGACCGCGGGGATGCCACGACGGTCATAAGTGTGAATCACAGTCCTAAGTCCCCTTTTTTCAGGGCCGTTGTACCTTGGAACGGTCACTAAACAGACACTGCAACCATCTTAAATACGAGCCAGTTGCGAAGCATTTCAATTTTGATCGTACGACAGCAGGGATTCCGTGACGGTCGTAAATGCGAACAACGCTCCTAAATCGGGTCGGAGGGGTGGGTGTATCTTCGAGCTGTCACTAAACAGATGGTTGTAAGTCGGAACGGATGCTGACTCCTGATCTTCCTTCCCGGCTAGGCGTGGGAATGGGAAGTGGAGCCTCAGCACCTGGCGCCCTTCCAACCCCCGGCCATTTTCGACCAAGCAGCCGAGAGAGAGATCTATCCGGCGGCTGAGATCTCCCTCTGGACAGTGGTGGCCGCCCTCCAAGCGGTGGAGAGGAAGGTGGACACCTCGGCCGCTCGCCTGCTCAACCTCGAAAGCCGCACGGCCACTGCCGAGAAGAAGATCTTCGAGTGCGAGAAGACGGAGCTAGAATTCGGCAGCCACCTGGCGGCCTTGGGCACCTTGATCCAGGAATACCGGGTGCTCCAACGGCGCCTGGAGAACGTGGAGAACCTCCTGAAGAACCGCAACTTCTGGATTCTCAGGCTCCCCCTCGGTCCGAAAGGGAGATCCCCAAGGTAAAAAAAGAAAGAAGCACACAAATTAAATGCAACCAGGTACGAATCCCGCCTGCGCCCGGCTGGCTGCGGACGCACCAGGTGTGACATAGGTGGCTCGCTTGGTCCCATAGAGCAGGGTCTCCAACCGTGGGAACTTTTAAGGCTTGTGGAATTCGACTCACAGAATTGGCGTTGCCAGCTGAAGGAATTCTGAGAGTTGAAGTCCGCAAGCCTTAAAAGTTCCCACGGTTGGAGGCCAAGCGAGTTTCCTGTTGTCGCACTGAATGTGGCGCCGGCTCAGGAATTCTGGGAGTTGAAGTTTTTCGACTTGAGGAGGTTGAGAAACGTGTCCTTCTCTGAAGCTGCGAAGCAGGTGACCTTGGTGAGGTCTTGGAGGGCTGCCTATCATTTTAGGTCCCTGTGACGTTTGACGAGGAGCAAGCGGTCCATTTTTCCACGCCGGAATGGGCCAAGCTGGAGGACTGGCAGAAGGAACTTTACCGGAACATCACGAGAGGAAGCTACGAGCCGCTTGTCTCTCTCGGTAAGCGCCGAGTTTGCCTTGAGGAGGATTCCTGTTATTGCTTTAGGCCAGGGGTCCGTGGTCCGTGAGCTGCAGCCTACGACTGGGCCCCCGAACCACGCGGAACCGTCCCCTCTCCCCTAATAACTAATCAGACAGGACCCCACTGTCGCTTTCCTCTTCCTCCATCGCTTCCATCTCCTCCGTCTCTCCCTTCTAGCACTGATGATGTTCCCTAGCTGGGTCATCAGATGTCTGCAAGCTCAGAGAGCACCAAGGACCCCACTGTGTGTTTCTCCTCCTCCTCCTCCTCCCCATGAACCTCACACTCGCCTAGCACTGTTGATGTTCCCAGGTTGTGTCATGAAATATCTCCAAGAAAACTCCTGAGATCAAAGACCACCAGGGACCCCACAGCCCTCCTCCTCCTCCCCAGGAACCTTCTAGCGTTGATGTTGTTCCCTAGTTGGGTCACAAAACCCCCCACCCAGCTCAGAGAACACCAAAGAGACCTCACAGCAGTTGAGCCCAGAGCTACAAAGGTTCCTTTCCATGTGCTTAACCTCTCTTCTTTCTCTCTCTCCTCCAGACTCTGCCATCGCCAAAGCTGACGTCCTTCCCCCACAGGCAGCTCTGGGGGTAGCACCCCATATTGCAGATCAGCCCTTGGCGGTGGGAAAGGGACTCCCCCCGGCGGCCAAACCAGGTGCGTGACACGTCCGAACAGAGTGTGGCTTTTGCTCTGCAAATCTCTCTCCTGATCCCAGTTGGTTTGAGATAATGGTTTCTTTTTAAGCCCTCTCTGACCCTTCTTCGAAGCCCCCGTCCCAATCCCTGGAGAAAAGGGGCCCTTCCTTTGGAGCAAAAGAGGCAAAAATCAAGACTCTCAAAAGGGCTGAAAGGGACCTTGGAAGTCTTCTAGTCTCACCCTCCCCCACCCCCTTTCCAAGATGGTTTGCATGGTGGAATTTGGCAGGAGCGGGCTGAGTTAGGCTCTGGCACCAGAGCTTTTCCCTCTCCCCAGTTTAGGCCAAGAATAGGGTATCTTGCAGGTATTGGGGAACCCTGGGGTCCCCCAGAGATGGGTCCGTCTTCTGAAGCATTCTTGAAGGGCTCAAAAATATGAGAGGCTCCTTCTGGAGCTGGGTCTGTAAACGTAGACCCCGCCTTCCATTTTCCCTTCCCCAAATTTCCCTGGCATACCATGATTCGTATTCTTTGCTGTGGTTTGCCTCTGGAATGATTCTTGATGTCCTGCAGCATTTGGAAAGCGGTACTCTCTGAGCTGGGTGGTTTCCTTGCAGACGTTTCATGACCCAACTAGGGAACATCATCAGTGCTAGGAGGGGAAGAGGTTAGAGGCCATACCCTGTTCCTTTCTAGTACTGATGCTGTTACCTAGTTGGGTCATAAAACGTCTGCAAGAAAACCACCCAGCTCAGAGAGCACACTATTACTTCTATCAGTAATTCTATCTTCTATCAGCAGTGCTTCAGATAGAAAATCCCTACAGAGTGGTGAGGACAGCGGAGATGATAGAAAGCTCGTTTCCCATCACTCAGGATGTTGCTTAAAAGCGCTGTGTGCTTAGAGCTCAACGAATTGTTAGAGACCCCACACACACATACCATGATCTGTTGCTGTTGCTCCCCTCTGGAAGAAAGTTTCAAAATATTTCTACAGGACTTCCCAATTCTGTCCATAGGCCATCCATCTGAGAAACTCACAAAATTCATTTTTCTCGCCATGTACATATATACATCCAAACTATATTGGTTTGTTTCTCTGTGCCATGTAATATATGTAGGTATATGCATACTTTTGTATTTATTGATCGATTTCGACATGTTCGTGTAATGTATATCAGAGGTGGAGACCCTTTGAGAGCTGTAAGTAAAAGAAATTTCATTTTAATGTTATGCCAATTAGTCTACATTAAAAGTGACAATAAAGTTATTCTGTAGTTCTGTGTGATCCTCTTTCCTAACAGCAGAACCATTGACTTCCAAAGACGATCTCTTGTCCTGGATTAAGCAGGAGGAATCTCCCGGTCCCGGGAAATGGAATCTGGAGAGAGAGATCCCTGCCACCCTCGGCTACGGTGAGTGTATTGGTCAAATGGATCACAGACCTCCAGTAGAAGCCATGATGCCATCTCATCTGACGTGATGTCATCACACTTCCTGGCATAGCCGACTGGGGAATTCTGGGAGTTGAAGTCCACTCCTCAAGTGGCCAAGGCTGAGCAACGTGCCTTCAAAACATTTTGCACCTCTCTTTTGTCTCCTTCCTCAAACGTTAGCTCTTCTCCTTCGCTGCAAAGATCCGTCCATTTGAGGACTCCCTTTGATTCAGGTTCCTCGGGAGGGGGGCTCAAACGACTGGGCTCTCCATCTTCTACCCATTTTAACTGAGTTATTTCCCCCTCCCTCCCTCTCTTCCAGACGAGAGCACCAGAGTCAAAAGCGAGGAACAGAAGCTCCAAGAAAGTTTGAAACAGGTGTTGCCTCCCCGGCTCCATGCAGGACCCAGCAACGAGGTCTTCCAGAGCCCCAGATGTTGCCAGAGGCAAAGCTGCCCTCAGGGTCAGCCTGCCCCTCCTCCTCCTCCTCCTCCTCCTCCTCCCCCACAAAAGCCACCGGAGGAGCCACCCCAACCCAGTGAGAGAAGCTGCCCCGAGCCCCCACCACCAGCAGCCTGCTTGAAGGAGGGCCAGCAAAGCTCTTTCAAGGGTCTGGATGAGCTTTCCTTGCCCCCGAGGATCCCTGCAGGAGAGGAAGGGTACGGAGAAGGGGTCAGGCCAGTGGCCGAATCCAGTGCCCCCCCGGTCCCTGAGCCCTTCCTGTGCCCGGAGGATAACAACGGCTTCAGCGATGTGGCCGTCTCTGAAACCGCCGGCCAGCCCCACGCCTGCTCCCTCTGTCCAAAGAGTTTCCGGCTGAAGACCAGCCTGCTTATCCACCAGAAGACCCACGCCGTGGGGAAGAGCGACAGCCCCTTCGTGTGCTCCGAGTGTGGCTGCGGCTTCAGCCACCAGGCTCAGCTGACCCGGCACCAGGCCATCCACGCCGACCGGCCGCACCAGTGCTCGGAGTGCCACAAAGCCTTCAACCGCAAGTCCAGCCTGGTGGTCCACCAGAAGACGCACCGCGAGCGGCCGCGCCCTTTCCAGTGTCCCCAGTGCAGCAAGACCTTCATCCGGAAACAGCACCTGGACGACCACACCCGCACCCACACGGGGGAGAAGCCCTACCAGTGCCCCGAGTGCGAGAAGCGCTTCGCAGAGAAGTCCAAGCTGACCAACCACTACCGGATCCACACCGGGGAGCGGCCGTACCGCTGCGGGCAATGCGACAAGCGCTTCGTGCGCGCCCACCACCTGGTCAAGCACCAAAGCAGCGTCCACCAAGCCGGGGCTAAGCTGTACTCCTGCCGCGAGTGTGGCCAGAGTTTTGGCCACGCCCAGGCCTTCCTCAGCCACCAGGCCAGCCACGCCAACGGCGAGAGGCGCCACCGCTGCACCGAGTGCCTCAAGACCTTCGCCCGCAGGAAGTATCTCCTGGAACACCAGCGCATGCACACGGGGGAGAACCCCTACACCTGCCCACACTGCGGCAAGCACTTCCGATACAAGCAGTCACTCAAGCAGCACCTGCGCATGCACCGGGAGCAACCACCACCTGCGCCTGCTGTGCCACCAAGCCTGCCAGGTGCCAGCTCCCTAGAGAAAGACCCCCTCTTCGAGACCAACCCCCCCAGTGGGACCTGAAGCTGGGCCACAAGCGGGCTTTTGTGCCACATGAACCGCTGGCCTAGAATTGGCCCGTTGGTGGGCCGGCTAAGATCCTCGCTGCCTTCCGTGGGGGGGCTCCAGTGCTTCTTCTCTCCCCACGGAGAGGCTCCCTTCTTGCTTGCTGATCAGGACCGTGTGGGGCAGGCTCTAGTCCTGTGGAATGAGCCCAGCTCCCCGCGATCAGAACACTCCAACCATCTGAAATATTTCTTCAATGGAGACCGCTGCCGAAAGACTGTCGCCGCCGTGCACGGCCGTCCGAGGAGTTGCAAGTCCTGGCCGAGCCGGACCTAAAATGTGATCATGTCCCATTACCCAGCCCAGCACTGGAGGCCGGCCTGCTGGGGTCAAAAGGGCTGCACCCTGAGTCCGCGGTCCCCTCGCCTGCAGGGAGAAAGACAGACTCCCCAAGGTCTCCGTGCACGGTTGTGGTTTTCTGGCCTCGCCCTCCACACCCTCCGCTAGATGATCAGAAGAGCGTTTGAAAGCACTTCGCGTGCGGCAGGCACAAAAGGCAGCCCAAAACTCAAGAATTGAGACTGGCCCCTGACTCTCCTCTCCGGAGGGCCACGCAGGGCAGCTATCCACGGGCAATTTCGGAACAATTCCACACTCTTGGTCCACAGGAGTTGCCCACTCCTCAAAAGATACCCTTCCTTATTTCGCTCCTGTTGGGAAAAAAAAAAGCTCCATTGTCAAACTCCTGGCTTATCAGTTTTCTGCCAGCGTCGACCTCTGCCAAAAAGCTCTTTTGCCGAAGTCTCAGCTGCGGTTTTCCATGTGGTACATTTATCGCTGAGACTCTTCACGGGCTCCCAGTTCTTATGCCCTCTCTGCCTGTTCAGACAGTGACGTGAAATCACGAGTTTGGCTCTGTCTCTTCAGATTCTTTGTCACCAAGAGGATGTAGCCCTCACATCATTCCCTCCTGTCCTGAAAAGCTGCCCACCCCCTCAAAAAGAAAGAAGACTCTGTAAGCGACCCTAAAACCATGGCCATCAGCCGAGACCTCCTGCCCACTTCCACACCAGGTTCTCACTGCTTTCTCAATTTGCAACAGCACTTACCTGTGTTACTCTTTGATACAGGTAGTCCTCGACATGCAGCAGTTCATTTAGCGACCGCTGAAAGTTACAACGGCATGAGAAAAGTGACGTTACTGCTTTGACACATACAACCGTTGCAGGATTCCCTGCGTCACGTGACCCCAAATTTAGGCGTTTGGAAACCTGCACGTACTTTTTAACAGCTGCTGTGTGTCCCTCGGTCGCGTCATCCCATTTTGCGACCTTACGACTTGCAAAGACAACGGGGGAAGCCAGAACCACTTAGCAACCGAGTGACTAACTTAGAAACCGCAGTGATTTACTTAATGACCATGGCAAGAAAGGTTGTAAAATGGGGGGAGGGGTTAAATGGGGGGGGGGAAAGGCTGCATTCCCTAGTGGCATCTTGCAAAGTGGGTAAGTGGTCCCGAAGTTGCGTGCAAGCATGCTGGATTGTCCATTCGATACTCTGAAGTGTTTTCGGGCCCCCGTCCTCACCTCATTCCAAGAGGGGGGAGCAGAGAGAGAGTCCTGCCCATTCCAACCCTCCGCCTACCTATTGCTAGCAAGCCTATCCCTGCTCCATTCTATGTCTGTTGGCCAAAACAGTGAGGCATGGCTTCCTAAAGCCCAATACAGGCAGTTCTTGACTTACGACAAGTCACAGTAGCCGTTTGGAGCAACACTCAGCCTTGAAAAGGGGACCTACAACACAGATCCGAAGTTCTGGCAATTGCACTCTTGTATGGTCACATCCACACACGTGGGGCTGTTGGCCATACAGCCGCCTCATCCACAGCCGTTTTGCAGCATCTCACGGGGACACACGACTGCCTTCGGCAGAGGTTTTGTTGAACATGGTTCTTAGTTTCTGTTTCTTGGCAAAACGGTGCTGTGGCAAACAAGGGATCCGCTTCTCGACTCCAGTGATACTCCGTACTGACTTGAGCAAATAAATTGTGCTACGTGTGATACCAAACCAACATTGTGCATCCATTTTCCCAGACAAGGCAGATCCTACAAAATCTTTTTTCAACTCTTTCAGCCTTTCCTCATACAACTCACACAGCTCCCAGTACATCACAAACACAGACACACACTTTCACTGAATATGATTTGAGGGGGGGAAATATAAGGAGAAAGAACATTCGGTCTAGTCCAGTGGTGAAGGTACTAGGTTAGAAAGTAGGAGACAGTGAATTCTAGTCCTGTCTTAGGCATGAAAGTTGGCTGGGTGACTTTGGGTCAATTTCCTTGTGCTGCCTTAGCCTATGAAAGCTGGTTTGGTAACTTTCAGCCAATCACCTGGAGACAGTGATTTCTAGTTTTGCCTTAGGCATGAAAGCTGCGCGGGTGACTTTGAGCTGATCCTGGTGATTACCCATATCACTTTGATGGTTTAAGGTGGGACTAGTAATTGGCCAGTGTCACCCAACCAGCTTTCATGCCTAAGGGAGACTAGAACTCCCCATCGCCTGGTGGTTGGCCAAAGTAACCCATTCAGCTTTCACGCTTAAGGTGGGACTACATTTCCCCATCTCCTGGTGATTGGCCCAAAGTCACCCATTCAGCTTTCACACCTAAGATGGGACTAGAATTCATTGTCTCCTGGTTTTTTGGCACAATTATATGCGAACTATTAAAGCGATTATTTTAATCGAAGAACAATATATAAACAATCCAGGTTTAGTGCCCACAATCGGGAAAGGATAACTCAGTCACTAAGTAATGCAGTCCATAAAGGGAGGGGGGGATCACAGTTTTACTTTTTCCATTCATACGCAATTTCTTACAATTCTTTTCCTACGCAACTTCTATTAGCCTTCAATGAACCAAGCTACACTTGACATGTTTTAAAACATCTTTATTTCTAAAGAAATCGATTTAGTCCACCAAGGAACCGAAGATCATTTCCAATATTTAAAAACATCCTTGATCTAACATGTATTATTATTACTATTAAGAGCCATCATGTTGTGTTACAGTACAAAAATAAAAGAATACAAAATCAGTGTTTACAATTACAGTACTGTACCTGTAAACATCAATAGAAATCCCCTTCCAAAGATTAGACTTTTTTGCTGCGTTATTGGAAATGTTGGACACTGAGGCCTAGAAGCCTAATAAACTGAGCATCTTCTGGCTTCTTCTCTTTTTCAGGATGGGGAAGGAGAGGTGAGCAAGAAATAGCTGTCCATAAAAAAATTCACTAAGTTTTCTTTGCACATTTTCTTCATCTATTTTCTTAGCACACATGCATTTACCAATGTAGCTTTCCAAAACGTTCTACATTCGGATCCATACGTCCTAATTTTTGTAGCGTTTCATTAACTTGAGAAAACACCGGTCAATATTTTCACATGGACTTCCTGGACTCCCAATATAACTTTCTAAAATGTTGTACAATTAGATCCATACTTCCTTTTTTTCCATAAATTTCATTAGCATCTGAGAAAACACCAATCAATATTTTCACATGAACTTCCTGGGCTCCTGATATAGCTTTTCAAAATATTCTATATTGGGATCTATACTATTTTTGTAAAAATTTCATTAACATGAGAAAACACTGGTCAATATTTTTCACATGAACTTCCGGGGCTCCCCAATATTAGCTATCCAAAACATTCTACATTCGAATTCATACTTAATTTTCATAACATTTCATTAACATCTGAGAAAACACCAATTAATATTTTCACATGAACCTCCTGGTCTCCCAAATGTAACTTTTCAAAATGTTCTACATTGGGATCCATACTTTCTAATTTTCATAACGTTTTGTTAACGTCCCAGGAAAAACAACAGTCAATATTTTCACACTGAACTTCCTGAACGTAAGTCTAGAAAATTTTATTTAATCTTCCTCCTCGGCCATGCCTTGGGCCTCCAGTTCTTCTTTCAGCTCGATCAGTTCTTCGTTGGAAAGCTCCCCCTCGGGGTAGGCAATCCATTTTTTCACGTCTTCTGCGTCCGCCTCTAAACTAAGGGCTCGGGTGAGTGTCAAAATGTTGTGACTGATTTCCTCCAAATCTTCGTTGGGGTCGAAGCCTTCAAAATTACGGACAAGGAGCGCAAAGCGTTTTAAGCACCGTTCCCAAATCCCTTGCATGCATTTCAGGCTGACATCCTTCCAGGCCGTCGCAATGTTTTCGATGCAGTGGTTGATATCATACGCTTTCCAAAACTCGCGCAAGGTCACCCCGCTGTCCTCCGTTGTGGCGATGGCCGTGGCCAGCGTAGCCCGTAAATAGCACGCTTTGAAGGTTGAGACAGCTCCCTGATCCATGGGCTGCAGGAAAGGGCTGGTGTTTTTTGGTAGATAAACGACCTTCACATCCAGATGGACATTGTCCAGGTGTGGGGGATACCCAAGGGCGCTGTTGAGGAGCAGAATAATTCTAAAAGGGATTCTGTTTTGAAAACAATATTCCTGCACTTGCGGGATGAAGCAATTCACAAACCAATCCTCGAAGAAGACTTGGGTCATCCAAGCCTTCTGATCGGATTGGTAATAAACGGGCAGGGTCTCCTGGCTGATATTTTCGCACACGGGGGGATCCTCCGATTTGTGGATCAGAAACGGCTTCAGCTTGAATCCAGCAACGTTTCCACCCAACAGCAAAGTGATCCTGTCCTTAAAGGCCTTGTATCCAGGCGTAGCTTGGGCCTCTTGGTGAAGGTAGGTCCGTTCAGGCATTTTTTTCCAGAATAACCTGGTTTTGTCCACGCTGAATATCTGTTCGGGCAAATAGTTCCCTTCCGTGATGAGCTCGTCAAAGTAGTCAAGGAAGCGCTGGGCTGCTATTTCGTCAGCACCCTCGGCTTCGCCTGGCGGGTGCATAGTGTGGTAATTAAACCGCCGCTGGAAGCGCATGAACCAGCCACGGCTGGCCGTGAACGTTTCGGTGCACTCCTCGCCCGCTCGTTCCTTCAGGGTCGCGAAAATGCTGCGCGCCTTGGCCTGAATGAGAGGGAGGCTGATGGGAATCCTTTTCTGGATCTGATCCTCGATCCAAAGCATCAGGAGTTTCTCCGTTTCGTGGATGAGGCCCTTGCGTTGCCTGGTGATAATGGCTTTCGTCCCCGGCGATCCTTTCATGGCCTCCCTGATCCGCTCCTTATTCTTCAAAATGGTGGAGATGGTAGAATGGGCCAGGCCTTCTTCTTGAGCGATGATGTTCACCTTCTTCCCGGCATCGTAGGCTTTGATGATCTTCATCTTCAAATTCAGACTGATGGCCTTCCTGTGCTTCTTGCTGCGCTCTTCGGATGAACCGTGGCCCTTTCTCTTCCCCTTTGAGGACATGGCAAGCGAAAATAAGAGCCCGTTGCAGAATACTGTAGACAGAGGGAGAAATGAGAGATATTTTTTTTATTAAAAAAAGTTTAATTGTTTCAGAACAATTTAACTTCAGGTGGGAGAAGCGTAAATATGTATTTTCCTGGTTGGGTAACAATTTCGCTACCTGGCTCAAAGCATGTAAATCAGATGTTCAACTGAGGAAACTTTTAAGACCTGTGGACTTCAACCCCCAGAATTCCCCAGACAACAAATACATGGATCATCAAGACAATTGGGGGCACGGTGGCTCGCATGGTTAGGATGCTAAGCTGGAGGTCATCAAGCCCACAATTGAGACCCGGTGCTGCTCTAGGGCGGGGTGAGCTCCCATCCTTCCCTCCAGCTCCTGTTGAGGACATGAAAGGAGCTTTCAAATGGGCATCTCCCCCGCCCTAGAGCAGTGATGTCACCGGCTAATCCGATCAACACAGAAGCCCCTCAGTGCTTCTGACACGAGTGCGATGCAATCAGGCCAATCAATCCAGACTTCTCCCTCGAGGCACGAATGGCCAGGCTTAAATTATCACATTGTGCAACAATTCCGCTTGCTTGGATAGTCCACAAGGGCGGGAAACGCAGAAGGAAAGAAGAGAGGAGGACAACCCACAAAAGGTGAATGAACTCGGAGCAGTCATGGTTGCATTGCTGGAAGAGTCGAAGGGCCAAATTATGCTGGAGAAATCATAATTAACAGCCATTAACGGCAAACACTATCATTATTATTGATCATTAATAATGACCGTTATTAGCGGCCAACAATACCTTGATGGCACACAGTCAAGTAGTCAAATCCAAGGAAAAATTGATTCCTCTTAGCACAATGGTTTGTCGCGTGGCCACTGAGCCCAGTACAGGAAATCCTCAATTTACAACCATTTGTTTAGTGACCGCTGGAAGTTACAACGGCACTGGGGGGGAGGGGATTTATGACTGTCTTTCAAACTTACGAGTACTGCAGCACCCCTGTGGTCACATGATCAAAAGTCGGTAATTGGCATGTATTTATGACAGTTGCAGCGTCCTGGGGGTCAAGTGATCGCCTCTGGCGACCTACTGACAAGCGAAAGGGGAAGCCAGATTCACTCTGTTACCCACTGAACAACTGCGGTGATTTGCAAAAGCTGTGGGGAAAAGGCGTAAAATGGGGCGGAACTCCCTTAAGTGGGAGCAATGGAAATGTTGTAATTCAAGGACGACCTGAAGCAGATCCTGCCCTCCCCAAACTCTGCTCCCTGACATTCTTGACCAGGACTTGTGGGCTTCCTAGCCTATACCCTGGCAAGGTGGAATTATTTTGGTTAATTCAGTGGGAAGGCCACGTCTCAACAAATAAACTACCGCCACCGTTCAAAAGAGACATCAGAAGAACCGAGAATTCTCCTCTTACCAGAGCTGGGGCCTTCCCCGAAGAACAACGGATCCTGAGCACACTGGTCTTCCTGAAGCCCACAGAGATGCTCTTCAGAAATAGTAATGGTCTGGTACTCTGGAAAGAAAGAAAGAGAGGGAGGGAGAAAGGAGGAAAGGAGGGAGGGAAGGAGAGAGAAAGAAAGAAAAAAGGAAAAGAAAGAGGGCGGGAGAAAGAGAAAGGAAGAGGGAGGGAGGGAAAGAAAGAGGGAAGGAAGGAAGGAGGAAGGAGGGAAAGAAAGAGAGAAAAGGAAGGAAGGAGGGAGGGGGGGAAGGAAGAGAAAGACCGAGGGAAAGAAAGGACAGAGACAGAAAGAAAAAGATAAGTAGATAGATAGATGATATAGATAGATAGATAGATAGATGGATGGATGGATGGATGGATGGATGGATGGATGGATGGATGGATGGATGGATGGATGGATGGATGGATGGATGGATGGATGGATGGATGGATGGATAGATAGATGGATAGATGGATGGATGGATAGATGGATAGATAGATGATAGACAGACAAGACAAGACAGACAGACAAGGGCTCCAATTTATTGCCTTGATGAAATACACACTATACCAACACCCATGGAGATTGAGGATTGTTGAGATGTTGACCCAAACATAAAGTGGGGACAGGGAGAGGTTTGGGGATCTTAGATCAGCTTAATATAGCAACGACTGTGAGGTCCTTGGTGCTCTCTGAACTTGAAGGTTTTTGTGGGACATTTCATGACCCAACTAGGTAACATCATCAGTGAGAGAAGGGAATGGTATTTGCTCTCTAACCTCATTCCTTTCTGGCATTAGCGATGTTCTCTAGTTGGGTCATGAAATGTCTGCAAGCAGACAACCTAGCTCAGAGAGCACCAAGGACCCCACAATCCTCCTCCTCCTGACACGCCACTCCCTTTTAGCACTGATGGTGTTGCCTAGTTAGGTCATGAAACGTCTAAAAGTAAACCACCAAGCTCAGAGTGCACCGAGGGCCACCCAGCCCTCCTCCTCCCCGCTTTCTCCTCCTCTGCAAACCCCACTACCTACAGGATTGATGATATTGCCAAGTTCGGTCATAAAGCGTCCGCAAGAAAACTACCAAGTTCAGAGAGCACCAAGGACTCCACCGTTCAATCCTGAGCTTCAAATATCGCCCTCTATTGATAACAGCAATGATCAGAATAAAGAAATATATAGATACCACAGCCCAGTAGGACTTCAACTGTGAGTTAAAAAGAGAAGCCAGATTGTTGGGGTCAATATACGGACTCTAAATGGCTCAGAGTGGGCTGTAAAGCACAATGAACCGATATATAAGTTTAAATGCTATATAGCTCTCGATAGAAAGGGGTACCTACCCTCACTAGGATCGTATTGCATGTGCTCTCTGTGGGACTCCCCGGGGCCCAAGCACACCTCCTCCATCTCCTCTTTAATCCCAGAGGGTATGTCTACATACTCCATCGAAGAACCTGGACACGGAAGAGAGGAAAATGGGCATTGCTCTTCTCTCACATCAAGGAATCTCATGGACTGGAAGAAGTGTGCAGAAGCAGAACTGAGGAGGCAAGACATAAGGGCACTGCCTGCGGTTCACCGACAAATGCACGCTCGACAAAAGCGCGAGTTCAAAATCGCGCCGACGAATGAGCACAGAAGCGCGCTGACAGAAGCGCGCTCTAAACCTAACCCTAAAGGTAACCCTAACCTAAACCTAAACCTAACCCTAAACCTAACCCTGAACCTAACCTTAAACCTAATCCTAAACCTAACCCTAAACCTAACCCTAACACTAAACCTAAACATAACCCTAACCCTTACCTTAACCGTAATGGTGCTTCTGTTGGCACTCTTTTTTCGGCGAGGTTTTATCGCCGCAGTTTTGTCGGCACGCTGTTGTTGGGCGCGCATTTGTCGGGTCACGACTGCCTGCGGCATTAAGAGTCAAGAAGATGGTTGGAAACAAGCCGAGATGAACCGGAAGTTGATGGGATTCAGCTGGAGAAGAAAAAGGCCCACTGAGGACACAGGGGTGCCAAACTTGATTTCATTGAGGGTTATAACTGCATCAGAGTTATGTTTGACCTTGAGGTTGGGGGGGGGAGGGTGGATGTGGCCAGATCGTCGTCACTCATGTCAGGGACACCTATGGCGCCCAAAGTTAAGGTGTTGTCCTCAACATCAGGAGACAATGAATTCTAGTCCCATCGTAGGCATGAAAAAGAGTTGAGTGAGTTTGGGCTAATCACCGGGAGACAGTGAGTTCCAGTTCCGCCTCAGGTATTAAAGCCAGCTGGGTGATTGTGGGCCAGTCCCTCTCTCCCAACCCAACTCACCTTCCAGGTCATTGTGGGAAAAATAGGAAGGGAAAGGAATATTACAGATTTTCCCCACCTTCAGTTACTTACAAAGTAATCAAGGTAGATTAAAAATCTAATATATCAATAACAAATAAGCAGTAAGGAGATGTCCGATTTATTCATACCAGCTTCCCATTTCTTTCCAGAATATGTCATTCTAGCACGGTCCAGAGGGAAGCAAGATTCTGGGATGCTCATCTCCCTGGTCAACGAGGAAGACGAGGAATTTTGGGCCAGCAAGGAAGATTTTCCCTTATGGGGAAAAAAGGCACGAGGAAAGGCTCCCTTCTTTCTAAGCCAAACCACAATTCCAGGACACTGTCTATTCACCCTCATGAAGTCCAGCACTGATCTCCTCAGGAGGCCTGATGATGCCACCGCCTTGAGGTCCTTCTACTTCTTCTTTCAGCCACAAAGAAACATCAACCGGAGCAACAGGGGACTCTGAATGGGGGAGAGAGGAAAAGGTTGCCGTAAACCCCAAGGTCAAAACCCCCAAGGTCTGAAGGTGACCCACCCTTGAAAAGCATCCGGGTTCAAAATGTGGTGGTCGCCCTGGTTTTGGAGAAGCCGAGTTTTGCAAACAGGTCAGCCCTTTTATCAGTTCCTGGTTTGCTACGGTGTCCAATTCACTGTGCTGGTTGTTAAATCCCCACCATCATCTTTTAATGCCCCCACATGCCACATGGGGGGGGGGGGAGTCTGGCCAACTGAATGGAGCTGAGTGTTTACTGGCCGGCTGCCCTTCCTGTCGCCAATGCAGAGCTGTATTCAGCAGACATATTCCCACCGTGCCCAGAGTCAGAAATATCTGCCTCTATTTAGGGTCGAACTCACAGCCTCCTGATTGTGAGGCAAGAGCTCCACCTCTACGATACCACAACACCCTATAACAGTTTGTTTAGTGACCGACCAAATTTACAAGGCAGCAAAAAAACTGACTTAGGGATCTTGTTCCTCAGTTGGGTCATGAGATGTTCACAAGGAAACCATCCAGCCCAGAAAGCATCAAGGATCCCACACTCCTTGTCCTCCTTCTCTCCCCCCCCCCTTCTTTTTCTCCTCTACTCCGCAAACCTAGGGGTGAAATCCAGCAGGTTCTGACAGGTTCTGGAGAACCAATAGCGGAAATTTTGAGTAGTTCAAAGAACCGGCAAATGCCACCTCTGGCTGGCCCCAGAGTGGGGAGGGAGTGGGGATTTTGCAGTATCCTTCCCCCAGGAGTGACATGGGAATGAAGATTCTGCAGTATCCTTCCCCTGCCACGCCCATCAAGCCATGCCCATAGAACCAGTAGTAAAAAAAAAAAAAATTGAATTTCACCACTGTGCAAACCCCATTCTCTTCTAACGGATGATGCTAACCTGTATATTTCAAGAAGCAGTACACTTACCTGTGCCAGGATGTGCTGGTGTGTCATTCTCAGACATGGTTTCAACAGTTGTATCATACAAGGAGTCTCCTTGTTCAATCCGGGTCAGGATCTCAGGCTTGGCAATCGCATAATCTATTCATGGAACAAATGAAAATACACTTGTTAACCGTGAAGGAAATGATATTAAGTTACTCTTTTATAAAATGTTAAAAGGTTACTTTTGTATTCCTTTACAATGTTAAATGTACAAGCCATTATATTCTTGCCTAAAATGTGTAAAAAGTTACTTTGCTTTTGCTAACCACAAAACGCATTGAGTAAAGAGGACAAGATAACCTGTGTTGTTATTCCAAGCCGTTTACAGGCTTCTCACGTACAAGTGAGATAGGAAGCCACCTGCTCAGGCGAAAAGGCACCAGGGAAACCCAAACAAGAGATAGGGGCCTATGTTGTTATTCCAAGCCGTTTACAGAGGCGTCTCACTCTCACGTACAAGTGAGATAGGAAGCCACCTGCTCAGACAAAAAGGCACCAGAGAAACCCAAACAAGAGACAGGGGCCTCTCGGCCAAGTTGACCTTTTACAGTGTGGGATGACAAAAGCCATGACTTCAATGGAGGAGCAGGAGAGTGGGAGAGTTCCTTAGGAGTAGAGAGTGTGAAATGTATTGTTTGAATGTTATTCTTTGCTCTCCATCCACTTGGGAGGAGACTTGGTGGCACCTTCGCAAACGCTTCTTATTTTTCTGTAAATAAACTTTTTTGAATTGAGAACCAGTTTTGTCTCTGTCTCATGAGGATTTAATGATTGGGTTTTTATCTCACAACTGCACAAACAAATTTTAGGGGAAAGGCAAAATAAGAGGAAAAGAGAACATTGTCACTAGAAATGGGGCGACGTCCATCTGGGGACGTCTTGCCCAAAACAGTACAGGTAGTCCTCGACTTACAACGGGTCATTTAGTAACCGTTCAAAGTTACAGTGGCATTGGAAAAAGGGACACATCACTTTTCACACTTATGATTGTTGTAACATCCCTGTGGTCACGTGATCAAAATTCAGATGCTAAGCAACTGATTCATATTTATGACCATTGCAGCGTCCCAGGGTCACGTGATCCCGTTTTGTGACCTCCTGACTAGAAAAGGTCAAGGGGGAAGCCAGATTCACTTAACAACCATATCACTAAGTTAACAACTGCATGGATTCACTTAACAAATGTGGCAAATGTGCCTTGTAAATTCGAAAGGTCACTAAATGAACTGCTATAGAGTAGTGTGGTGGCCTAGGGGTGGAGCTCTCACCTCACAATCATGAGGCTATGAGTTCGATTCTGGGCAGAGGCAGATATTTCTCTCTCTGGACACGATGAGAATAAATCTGCTGAACAAAACTCCCCATTGGCGACAGGAAGGGCATCCTGCCAGCAAACACTCTGCTAGCTCCGTTCAGTTGCTCAGACTCCACTCCGCAAGGGATTATGGGGTCATTAAAAGGAGATGACTAAACGAACTGTTGCAAGTCAAGAACTATCTATAGTGACTGTGAATAAAGCTTCCCAACCCAGGAAAAAATCACAACTGGCACATAAAATATAATTATACAAAAGGCCTCCTGGCCACACCCACCACACCAATTCCTCCATCTCCTAAACCTCTTAGGACATAATTTTTATAAAACAAAACGAATAAATCAAAGTGAGTAAGAATAACGCCATCTTATATTCTCACTCTGCACATAGATTAGAGCAGGGGTGGGCAAATGCTCGTTCATGAAGCTGGACTTGTGCGAATAGAGGGTGCTTGCCCTCCCGTGCGAATATCCACGCGTGTGACCAGATGCCACTTGAATTCGCACCTGAATCTCCACTCACAGGAGTAGAGGATGCTCGCGTGAATGGAACCGCATATGAGTACAAATGTCCACCCCTCACACGATTGGAGTTTCACGCCTGAGTGCAAGCACCCTCCACTCGTGCATGAAGCTCCATTTGCGCAAGGGGAGGGAACATGCACGTGTGCGAGCCACGTGCATCAAATGGAGTTGTGCATGCCCGTGTCTGCCACTCACAAACCGACTGTGCTGTGCCGCCAAGCTTGAAAGTTTGGGAACCTCAGGATTAGATAACAAACAAAAATATACAATGCCCTCAAAAGAGGACACCAACTGAAATGGAAATGGGCTGGTCACATAGAGCAAGGACTGAGGGTAGGTGGACCAAAGCAGTCATAGAACAGATCCCACTTGATAAAAAAAAACAGCCACAAAAGACACCTAGAACAAGGTGGCCTAAAGGGATCAACAAAAATGGCAGATCCAATTGGGAAAAGAAAGCTCGGGATCATATTGATTGGAAACCCGCAGAAGCTAAACAAGACAATGAATGATGATATATTCTCACCCATTGAGACCAACATCTCATAATTGCTTTTCATGACTGTCTTATACAGATCCTTCTGCAGTTCATCCAGATTGCCCCATTCTTGCTCGTTGAAATGAACAGACAGGTCATCAAAAGTGACTGGAACCTGGAAATAAATAGCAGGGTTACAGTTTTAGTATTCTCTGGCCTCCAAATCCTGTATGTTTAACAGCAAGTTGACAAATACCTGTTGGATAAATTGGAGTTAAGTTGCATACTGGGGAGGAAAAAACAATATTTTTAGCACACAAAAGCCTACTAGCTTTCTCTAGATCAGGGGTGTCTTGGCAACTTTAAGATTTGTGGACTTTCAATCCAGCCAGAATCCCCCAGCCAGCATGCTTTTAAGAGGGGAGGACTTCAACTCCCAGGATTTAATTTAAGAGACCTTCCGCCATATTTGCAGAATTCAAGCTGTACAGGTAGTACTCAACTTATGACCACAATAGAGCTCCAAATTCCTGTTTCTAAGCAAGATTAGGAATTTTGCCCCATTTTACAAACTTTCTTGCCACAGTTGTTAAGTGAAACACTTAGCTGGGGGATTCTGGGAATTGAAGTCCCCAAAAGTCTTAAAGTTTGGAGATCCCTTATCTAAATAAACAAATCTGATTGAAAAAGGAAGCTTGGAAAGGGTCAAAATCTCCCAAATGTGTCAATAATTCAGGCTTCCCCAAACCAACAATGTAGGACTCAGCCTGATGCTGAAACCAGTCAAGGCAGTCTCTGGCTCAAACCAACTAGGTAACATCCTCAGTGCAAGGAGGGAATGGGGTTTGTGGGGTGAAGAGGAGAGGAGAGGAGAAAGAGAAGGGGAAGACAAGTGTGTAGTGTTCATTGAGTGTTGCTGTTTTCTTCCAGACTTTTCATGACTCAACCAGGTAACATCAGCAGTGATAGAAGGGAGTGAAGTTTGCGGACAGGAGGAGGAGGAGGAGGAGGAGGAGGAGGAGGAAGAGGAAGACGACGATGACGACCGTGAGCCAGGGTAGCCATATAAATGTTCTTACAGGTCATCCTCACCAACAATTACACCACTGAAAAAAGTGAAATTTCATATTTAACTATTGCAGCATCTCCACAGTCACAAGATTTAAAATCAGATGCTTGGCAGCTGACTCATACTTAAGACGGTTGCAGTGACCCAGATCATGTGATCCTCTTTTCCCACTTCTGACAAGCAGTCAACCAGGGAAGCCAGATTCACGACCCTGTGACTCATTTATTGGCAGTGATTCCCTTAACCACTGGCAAAAAATGACGTAAAATGGGGCAAAATTCACAATGTCTCACTTAGCAACAGAAATGTTGGGCTCAATTGTAGTCCTAAATTGAGGACTACCTGTATCTATCTATCTATCTATCTATCTATCTATCTATCTATCTATCTATCTATCTATCTATCTTCCAAGAATATCTGCTCCTCATCTAAATATGATCTAAGTGTTCCCAGCATGTTTAAAATTGAGAGCAACTGCACTGATCACCAAATGCAGAGAAACACCAAGGACCTCTCAGCGCTCCTCTCCTCCTGCAAAAACCCCACGCTCTCTTCTAACACTGATGACATTCCTAGTTGGGTCATGAAACATCTGCAAGAAAACCGCTAAGCCCAGAGATTACTAGGGACAGTCCTTAGAATAACTTTATCATCACTTTGAATGTACAGTAAAATGAAATTCCGCTGCATACAGTTCTCACCACCTCCAACACAAACTATGTAAACATGTCAAAGGGGAGAGAGAGAGAGAATAGATAGATAGATAGATAGATAGATAGATAGATGGATGGATGGATGGATGGATGGATGGATGGATGGATGGATGGATGGAAGGAAGGAAGGAAGGAAGGAAGGAAGGAAGGAAGGATGATAGATAGATATAGATAGATAGATAGATAGATAGATAGATAGATAGATAGATAGATAGATAGATAGATAGATAGATAGATAACAGTAGATAGACAGAGACAGACAGACACAGTAGATAGATAGATGGGTGGGTGGATGGATGGATGGATAGATAGATAGATACAGTAGATAGATAGATAGATAGAGAGAGAGAGAGAGAGAGAGACAGACAGACAGACAGACAGACAGACACAGTAGATAGATAGATGGGTGGGTGGATGGAGGGATGGATAGATAGATAGATACAGTAGATAGATAGATAGATAGAGAGAGAGAGACAGACAGACAGACAGACAGACAGACACAGTAGATAGATAGATGGGTGGGTGGATGGAGGGATGGATGGATGGATGGATGGATAGATACAGTAGATAGATAGATGATAAATAGATAGATAGATAGATAGATAGATAGATAGATAGATAGATAGATAGATAGATAGATAGATAGATAGATAGATAGATAGAAACAGTAGATAGAGAAACAATGATGTACAGACCCACATATATTATGTGACACGGAGAAACAACAGTCTAGTTCAGATATATACATGCACACCGCAAGAAAAACGAATCTTGCGGGTTTTCCTCTCCACCAACCTCCTGCCCTGATGATGTCCCACAGTTGAGATGTCCGTAAGAAACCCACCCAGCTCAGAGAGACCCTCAAGAACCCCACAGTCCTTCCTCCTCCTCCTCTTCTTCCTCCCAGCCCTGACGCTGTCACCTAGCTGGCTCCCGAGACGTCTGCCAGGAAACCACCCACCCCTCAGACACACACACACACACACCCCAACCTCCTGTCAGTCCCGCTGCCCCACAGCTACGCCAACCGGCCCCATCTCTTGGCCCACCACCCCCGCCCGTTCCAAACGGGGACCCCCCCCCTCCCTCCCGGTCCTCGGCATCTCCCCAAGCCGACCTTGGGCGTCTCCCCCTGGCCGCCCGGCGGGAAGCGGAGGATCCAAAAGTTGCGGTTCCTCAGCAGGTTCTCCAGGTTCTCCAGCCGCCGTTGGAGCCGCCCGTACTCCTGGACCAGGCCCCCCAGGGCGGCCCATTTGCCTTCCAGCTGACTGCCCAGCTCGGTTACCGTCCTCTGGCAACCGCCCAGCTTCTTCTCGGCCGAAGCTAAGCGCCCTTCCAGGCTCAGCAGACGAAGCCCGGGACCGTCCGACGCCTCCGGGCCTTGCAAAGCCGCCCCGACCGGCCACAACGGCGCCTCCATCTCCCTCGCTCTGAGGTAAAAAGAAAGGAGTAGAAAGGGGAGGGAGGGGGGGCACAGAGAAAGGCCGTCATGCCCCGCGGCAGTCGGACGGACAAGCCCCGCCCACCCAGAGACGCTCCGTCCGCCCCCCTCGCCTGCCCCGCCGTCTCTGAGGTGGGGAGAGAAACCTGGCGCAAGGCCTAGAGCGGCCGCTGCTTGGGTGGCGGACGACCCCTGCCGGCGGGAGGAGCGAGGAGTGGTGCGCCCTCTTCCTCCGTTGTTTTTTTTTTTTTTTGAGCGGGAAAATTGTCTCCGCCTCAGAGGGAGCGTCGCCCGCCGAAGGGAGAGGTCGCGTCGGGCTGAGGGAAGATTCCTGAGGGGGGGGAGAGGAGAAAAGAGATTTCTTTTCCTTCCCCTCTTTCTTTGTTTCTCTCCCTATCCCTCTTTCTCTCTCTGTCCGTCTTTCTCTCTGAATAAGAGCATAATCTGGAGTGGCATGCAGGTATTTTGTCTTTCTCTGAATCGATTATGGTCTCAGGAATCACATTTAAAATCCATTTGACCAAACTCATCCCGATTCATGGCCTTCCAAATATTGGAAATCGGGTCTGCCTTTCATTGAAAGATCCATAAGAATAAAATAATTTTTAGAAGAGGCGTTATCAGGTAAGTTACCCAACGCCCTTTCTCTCTCTCTCTCCCTTTCCCTTTTGGTCTACCTCTTTCACTTTCTTTCCTTCACTGTCTTTCCCACTTCTTCCCCTTGCTCTTTCTATTCCTCCCTTTTCCCCTTGCTCCATATTTCCCTTTCTCTTTCCCTCCCTCCAGCCTCATCTCTAGCTTTTGTGATCAAGTGATGGGCATCTCAGGCTTCTGAGCCTGAGCCCTTCATCTGTAAGCAATAGCAGTTAGACTTATATACCGCTTCATAGGGCTTTCAGCCCTCTCTAAGTGGTTTAGAGTCAGCACATCGCCCCCACAGTCTGGGTCCTCATTTCACCTACCTCGGAAGGATGGAAGGCTGAGTCAACCTTTGAGCCGGTGAGATTTGAACCGCTGAACTGCAGATAGCAGTCAGCTGAAGTGGCCTGCAGTACTGCACTCTACCCACTGCGTCACCTCAGCAAGGGAGAGAGGGTTCCATGACAGGCTATGAAAGGGTGAAGAGAGCTGGGATTGGGGGTGGGGGCAGGCTTCTCCTCAGGCGCCCACCCAGCTTCCATCAAGAAAAAGTGGGATGGAAAGAATTCCGCAATAGCCCCATGGCCATCTAGGGTTGTTGTGAGGTTTGCTTCCTATCCAGAAGGGACCCTCTTCAAAAGTCCCGTTTGGGAACATTTGGCCTTTGTTATCTAGCCATCCATCCATCTCATCTATCAATCCACCCATTCATGTCTATCCCATTCATCCATCCTATTCAATCTATCGTATCTGCCCATGGTATCTATCCACTTCATCTCCATCCATCCTGTTCATCTACCCATCCTATCCTATCCTATATAATTTATTTGCTACACATCTTGCAATCCAGGTGATTATGAGTGGACAGTCTAAACAGCCCCGACTCCTTGGCATCCCTCAACTGCCCATCACTTGGATAGAAATGTTTGAGCCAGGATGAACACCACAGTTCATATCCAAGGATTTGGACAGGAGATGTTTGAAACAATTAACCATCAGACAGTTCTGCAGGTGCCATTGCATCTGCTTGATGCATGGTAGCCCTAGGAATGTGAAGGTTTCCAAGATACATGAAGTCCTTAAGTTATGACTAATTCATGACAATTTTAAAATGGAAGAGTCATGTGATAGGCTTAATTTTATGGTGGTGGTTAAACAACTACAATGTTTGTTAAGCAAACCAGTGCTTTGCTATGGGAATGGTTTTGTCAAAAACCAGAAGTAAATTTTTGATGAAAACAGCATAAAACGTGATCATGTGGCTGCTGCAAATGGCTGTTAGTGCAATCTAGCTGCCAAGTGCCCTATGTGTGATTGTGTGCTGCAGGTGTTGTGAGACCATTGGAACAAAGTCTGTCATGAGTGCCTCCCCTGATTGGTCCATCAGAATTTTGAATGGTCACTATGCAGCCAGTTGTAAGTCAAGGATTATCCATAAGGCTTCTCCAACTATCTTGCCTTCCCTCTTGTTTCCCTCAGTCTTTCTGAGCATAATCTCGAGTGGCATGCAGGTATTTGTCTTTCTATGAATTAATTATGGTCTCAGGAATCACATTTAAAATTCATTTGACAAAACTCATCCCGATTCACGGCCTTCCAAATATTGGAAATCAGGTCTGCCTTTCATTGAAAGATCCATAAGAATAAAATAATTTTTATTCTGAAACACCTTGTCAGCACATGGCCACTTTAGAGTGCCACTGTAACAAAAGAAAAATATTGCAAGGTCTGAGGGACAAAACAACTTGGGAGTGATTGGAGGAACTGAACATGTACAGCCCAGAGGGCAAAAGTGAAAGGGGATACAAGATTTAAACCTTTAAATATATTAAGACTGTGAATAAGGTCCAAGAAGGCAGAAATTACAATATTAAGTAAAAATCAAGAACACAAGGGCATAAACTGACAGGAGAGAAGTTCAAAAGTAATGTTAGAAAGGATTATTCCACAGAAGTAGTGGAAGCTTGTAACCAACTACCAGCAGATGTAGTGGGTCAATCATCAGTTACTGAGTTTAAACATGTTTGGGATAATATGTCCATCACCGGACAAAATAAAATAATTTTAAAAAACAAATACATTGAAACAAAAACAATCATAAAAATCTCAAAAGGAACTTCTCAGTCTTTTTCTGCAATTTCTATTTGCCAACATTGCTGATACCCAAGACTGGAGCAGTTGATAATACAAACTCTGCTAAGATTTTATTGGCAGAACTCCAACAGAATTTGAAGCCAGCAAGTTTAGCACCTTGAATGGGCCATAGGATTAAAATAAAATAAAGTTCTAAATCAGGAAGATATGTAAAAATACCACAAAATCCAAATTAGATATTTGGGAGGGAAGTAATCATTTAATGAGGAAGCAAATATTAAAAACACTCACAAAAGCGATGAAGTACTTGATAACTGATTTCCTCCTTACTACAAAGCAGTTTCTTCAGTCAAATCAATCAACCTGGAAATAATATGGTTTGGTATATTTCTCAAATGAGGAACAGCCTTTAGGAAAATGAATGGATTAAGAGCATAGGAAATCATGAGCACACAGGATAATCTTTTAGCATACAATGCATTGAAACCTCTTGCTTCAGAGGGGAAAAAAATATAGTAACTCCAGAAGTGAAAACTAATATATTCCTGATGTGGAGTAAAAAAATAAAGCCACCTTCTGCAACCTGAAATCCTCAGGATATGTTGGATTACATCACATACATCCAGCCCACTTTGCTGTTGTCTAACACATACAGAAAAGCTCAGACCAAGGAAAGCTGAAACATAGCATAGGAAGAATACTGAGTATAAATGTGCAATAGCGAAATCAGAAAATATTTCAGAGATTATATATCCAGATTTAGCTTGCAGCTTATTTTTCAACCATTTACTGCCTGACCATTGTGAATGTTTTGGAATATTCTGTCTACAGTGACTGTGGTTATCTATCGTGGGAAAGTCCAGAGACAAGTGATAAGAATTCTCTACAGAGGGGGACTTGAAAGCAAAAACAAAAAGGTGTTTTGTATAAGTGGATGGCAAAAACAGCAGTCCAATTGCCACAAGCTCCTCTCCTCTGCATTCCTAAGAAGCAAACCTATTTTACAGATAGCAAAGCAGCCCTCACATAATGCAAGAGGTTGCAAATTTCCAACACTTATTCAATGGTCAAAAGAAGAAAATGCCCACCTGATCACAAGAAAAAATGAAATTTGGATGTACTGAGGGAGGAGAGATTAGGAGACTGCAGGTGAGAAGTTAAAGAAGTATCCTCTACATTCCATTGCTAATAGGAGCAGAAGGTCTTCTTATTCCACAGCAACAACATCCTTTCCGAACCAATCCAATTTTTGCCTAATCCTCAAGAATTAGGAAGACTTCCATTCTATCACCATGTATCCAAGTGCATTCCTTCACTTTTCTAACTGCCTTAAAGAAAAGGAATCCACAAAAATAATATTTGCATCTACTCGGGATACAGCCTAATGAGGGCTAAGAACTACCTTTGCCTGGCTTCTTTGCATTTTTAACGCTCATAGTCACTGAGTCAGACCCCTGAACCTGGCAAGAAGTATTACATTTCTTGCAGTGATACAACTGGGCCCCAGTATGCTTCAGCAATCCCTTGTAGGATAGCCATGAGCCACAGATATGGCAGCGCCGACTCCTTGTCCGGCTATGATTCTGAAGGTGTTCCAACAATAAGCCCTCATGGACAAAAGTTCGGTCGCACTGAGCACACCGGAAAGGCCAGTCTTCTGAGTGCATTCGCTTGTGTTCTGCCAGAGCTGCTGGATCGGTAAAGTAAACACTACACTCCACACACCGGCAAACCTGGCCTGGAGCATGAGATAGCTGGTGCTGGTCAAATGCTGCAGTGTCCAAAAATGTCCTGTTGCATGCAGAACAGTGCAGCGGCCAGTCCACTGCATGAACACGCTCGTGCACAGTAAGCGCCTTTTGGCTTGAAAAACACAAATTACATTCAGTACAATGGAACTGTGTCCCAGGTACGTGTATTAGCAAGTGTTGGGACAGCTGTCCCTCAAAAGCAAAACTTCTATTGCATTCTGTGCACTGGAATTTTCGTTTGCGGCTATACTGGTGATCAGTCAAAGTCTCCTGGGGCGTAGAGTTCTTAGTGCATTTGCCACACTGAACAAGGCATCCTTTTGCATATGCTTCTTTCTGTTCGGGATCATCTGTGGCATCATGCAGAAGAGCATTCCTACAGGCAATCAAGGATGTTGGAGTCTTCTGTCCCTCTTCTTCTTCAACAGATTGCAGTAGCACTGGGTGCCCAGCTAAGGCAAAAAAGGAACCACTCTTTAAGGGGGGGAAAAGTCCCTATCCACAGTTCAAAAGATTGCACTTTAGAAACCAAAGTCTGAAAAGGAGATGTTCTACAATTCATCCTTATCTGAAGGTCAAATAACAGGCTAAAATCACTTGCAATGAAAACATCTATGAATACATTACAGGTACTCCTTGGGTTATGACAACTGATATTGGAATTCTCATCACTGATAAATTGTGAAATCACTTGACCAAATCACTTAATAACAGCAATCCCAATTGCCATTGTTACTCCAGGACTGCACAGTTAAGTGGGAAAAGGTGTGAGTCACAGGTGGAGAGAGCATGAATGCCACAGATTGGGAGTATGAGTGGATTGGTGGAGGCCGTAAGCAGATAGGTTGGTGGAGGGGTGCTGCAGATGGGCACAGGCTTGGAATGCTATGGAATAGAAGATCCCTGGGCTCTCCATAATGGGGCTTCTCGGGAGAAATGTGACAGGAGTGACTTAAAGTCCAAATTGTGACCTTCCCTGCCAGTTTCCCCATCAACTTTGCTTGTGGGAAGCCAGCCAAGTTTCCAAATGGAGATTATGTCACTACAAGGTACTGCAACAGCTAGAATTTCAAGGACCAGTCTAAGTACCACTTATTCAGCGCCTTGTAATTTAAAATAGTCGCTCAACAAGAGCTCATAATCCAAGGATTATCGGTGTGTCCCCCAAAATAAGACTAAGTTTCATATTAATTTTTCCTCCAAAACACACATTATGGCTTATTTTCAGGTGAAGTCTTATTTTTTCATTTATAACAGCATCTCAAAAACAAGGCCCGCGGGCCCAAAGGGTTGCCCCTGAGATGGCGAGGGGCCAGCCCTGCTAGCCCCCCACCCAGCTCAGCAGGGTGCACTCATGGATGAGCAAACACGAGGCAGCTGACAGTGTAAGGCAACAGCCATAGTTTGGCAGGCCCTTGGCTGTTACACTGGGGCTGCGCAGTGCAGGTGAGTTCAAGTGCTGCAACTGCTGGGCCAGCCCTCCAAGCAGCAGGCACCTGCCTACTCTATCCACCGTCTGTTATCTTTTCTTGTGAGCTGGCCATGCCCCCCACTCCCCCTAAGGGCAACCATAATGCTGATGTGATTCTCTATAAAATCAAGTTTGACACCCCTGATTTACAATAATCTACATTTATTCAAATACAATCATGTCGTCTTCTTCTGGAACATCGTCATAACTCTCCAAAGCTCGAATTCCAGCCTGAATTTCTTGTGACTCCATTTCCTGTAGAATTAATGGCCCCAATCTGTCATGTCCAGCAATAGAGCTCTCCTTAAATGAGTACTTCTTGTCCATGTAGCCTGCTCGTAATGCATTGGCAACACAGCTGTCAGTGATTTTATCCCAGGAATTCTTCACCCAAGTCACAACCTCTGGCAGGCTAGGCTTCACAAAGTTCCCACACTGATTTCTTTCCATTCTATTCTCAATGTAATCATTGATTTCCATGTGCAAATGCTCCTTGAATGGCTTATTTATTGCAATATCAAGAGTCTGGAGATAGGCAGTCATTCCTGCAGGAATCATTATTTGATCTATTCTTCTCTCTGCAAGGAAGTTCTTCATGTCTTTAGCACGGTGAGTGCTGGCTGAATCCCAGACTAGTAGACCTCTTTGGTCACCTCGCAAAATAAGTGGCAGCATTAAATCGACCCATTTCCTTATAACTGATTGTGTGCACCAGGCTTTTTCGGTTTCAAGAATGTAAATGCCTGAAACACACTCAATCTTATTTTTCTTGCCCTTAGTGATGATTAGAGGTGGGGCTTTCTTTCCATTCAGACGAATTGCCAAAATACAGGTAACACGTGCACTTTCATAACCAGTGGAGGGAATGTAGATTGATGAGGCACCCCTCTGATCAATTGTTGTTTGAGATCCTTGGCCTATAATAACTGCAGTTTCATTCATAGCAATCATGTTGGAGAGTTGGTATTTAGAAAAGTCAATGCCATCAACAAAGGACTTGAATGCAAGTGCACGTTTAATAAGTTCAGTATCTTCCAGCTTGAACAATGTTCTCGGTCTTAGAGACAGTTCATATCGCTGAAGGAAGTCATTGAGCCAGCGTTGTGATGCTTTGAATTCTTCGCGCGATATTTCTAACTGTGGTGCCATTGCAAGGGCAAATGCTTGAATATCAGCCCTACGCACAATTGAAGCCTTTGCTCTCCTGTCAGCAACCCATTCACAGATGATGCCTTCCAGTTGAGGAAATAATGGTTGCCGACCTGATCCACACTTGCGCTTTTTAGCATTTCCTTTGTCCAACTGTTGACTGAGGTTATTGTATTCTGCTCGCCATTTTCGGACCATTCGGCGATCCAACTTCTTCTCATTGCAGAAAGCCGTAAGATTCTTGCCCCAAGAGTCCTCCACGATTCCTTTCTTGAACTCGACGGAATAGCTCTTTCTTTTTGCACTCATCTTGTCTGGGGGTGAAAATATTATGCCCTTTAAATCTAACATTAAATCGGGTGTCAAACTCAATTTCACTGAGGGCCGCATCAGCATTGTGGTTGCCCTTGGGGGAGGTGTGGCTGCCTGCCCCATCACAGTCGTGGGCAAGCAAAGACCAACAATAGGATAGAGCGGCCGGCCGGCCACCTGCTGCTTGGAGAGCTGGCCCAGCAGTCACAGCACTTGACTCATTTGTGCTGTGTGGGCTACGCTGCCCAAGTGCTCCAGCCAAGATGCTGGTGGGCTGCGGCTACTGCTGGACATAATTAGACCCTGCGTGTTCACTGCTTATGCCCATGGCAGGGGACAGCCAGCCAAGGTGGGCTGCGGCTGCAGGGGCCGGTTCTCATTATCTCCGGAGCAGCACGCAGGCCAGATATGCATCCATCCGGCCTGCAGGCCTTGTATTTGATATGTCTGCATTAAATCAAGTTTTAATTGAAGACGTATGAGACAGGAGAGGCAACAAAAATGATGATAGTTAAGAATGGTGATAGTTAAGAATGACACAAAAAAGGGATGAAAAATTGCAGACATGAAAATTCAGAAAACGTTTATTTCATGAGCACATTAAGTATGTCTATAACAACACATGTGTATTGTGTCTGTACTCCGACTGGTCATTTGGCAATAAGTCTCGAGTTCATCTGTTTACATAGGTGTTTACCTCTCGTCCAAAGATGCCCACTTGGGTATTTACAAATACTGAATTATAATTTATATTATCATTTATTTTAAGTATTAATGTCATTATTATTTTAAATTTAATTATATATTATTTCACAATTCAATATGTCTGTCATGTTGCAACTGATGTACTAAATGTGTCCATTTGTCTGACAATCTCAACTGCGGCTTATTTTGGGGGATAGGACTTATATTATGAGCATCCTGAAAAATCATGCTAGGGCTTATTTTTTGGTTGGATCTTATTTTGGGGGAAACATAGTACCTGTATTTGTAGACTTAACAACATTTTCAATGTATGTAACCAAAAAATGTTATACTTACCACGTGGAATTCATTCTTGACATCATTAAGGACAAAATACTCCTTCAACTTTAGGAAAGCCTGGTTATGCTAAATAATTGCTGTACTTTGCCATTATTAACCAGCACTCACCAAATGAAACCAAACTCTCCTGATCCTCGACACACAACTCCTCTTCTTGTTTAATGGTGACTGCAACAGGTGGATCTATGCAGAAGAGATACAAATCAGAACGTTCAACTCTTTCACCTCCCCAGACCCCAGTGCAGCAGGCAGACGGTCTTCCATGAGCTATCAGTGGAAACCAAAGTAGCTTGAAATGCTTGTAGGCTCCACTTTCTTCCCTGACACAATTGTCTTGAGATGCCATTCTTTGTCCTCCCACTCCACATCTTTAAAATAGAACACTATGAAGAAAATGCCAAATCCACTTCAAAGTAATCACATATGGGTATATCAAGCAGTAATGAAGGACAGCAATTCAAATTCTTGGACTATTCCACTTGCCTCAATTACGATTCCCAGGAATACCAAAAAATTCCACTTTATTATTATACTCACATTCATCACTGCTGGGACTTCCAGGAGACCATGGTTCCTCCTTAATATGCAGTTCTTCTTTTTCCTCCTTGATATTATGACGAACAATCTGATATTCTTTGTGGAATAAAGATAATTAGACCCCAAATGATTTCAACTGGGAGTTAAACAACAATACCTTTTTATTTGATAACATAACATAGTTTACCTAGTACAAACATGCATAAAATGTATTACTATGATATTCCAGGATCAAATTAAATTTCCCACCTCAAGATCCTAAAAGAGCAGCCTCCACTGCAGTTGGGCCTAAATGCTTAAGGAAGAAATAGATCTGTATTCATTCCTCTAGGAAGATTCTGGCACAGAAGCAGGACTTCATGGTAGACAAATTGGTAAAGACCAAGTATTTTTAAAACATGATAAATCATTGCTTGATAAAAACATGTTCGCCTGGCCAAGCAAGAAAGAAAATGTTACCACATTCTTCCATCTGAGAGGTATAACAACATAATGACATGAAGACTGGATCAGGCTAACAACTACTTTGTAAAACAGCAAATATCTCTAAGGAGCTTGCAAGCAAGGAAATAGAAGAATGACAGCCTTCTTCCATTATTGTTGCTTGTTAGCTATTACTGAAAATATGGCATCTGCGGGCAGCCATCAATCATCGAATCCTTCATTCATTTCTCCAATCTTTTAGAAATAACTAAATTGGTTATTGTCATATCTGATAGCAAATTTCATAGTTTGATCTTGGCCACCTGGCAGGTCAACACATGGATACAAATTACCAACTTTGGGGACATGATTTGGTAAACTAGCCACATCATAAGTGGATTTGTGGACGATTTGTTACATTACACCACAAAAGGATGTGGATCGATGCCTGAGGCTCAGAAGACAAATATTGAGGAACAAAAACTCACCAAGGCCAGCACTATCAATGAAGCTCATTTCATAGCAATTTTCTTGATCAACAAACAGATTACTTTCTTCCTCCACTTCTCCATCTCCAGAGGAAGCATCTGCTACATCAACAAAGAGGTTTGTTTCTTCCTCAGCTTCTCCATCCCCAGAAGAAGCATCTGCTACATCAGCAAACAAGTTAGTTTCTTCCTCAGCCTCTCCATCTCCAGAAGAAACCTCTGCCACATCAACCGGGGAAGCTGCACACAGAGAAGGAAAACAACAACTAAGATGAATAAAAAGAAAAGAATATCTATACTGAAGAATTGTTTAGTCCTTGGTTGTTTTCTTGCAGACATTTATTTGATTGGGATTGGAAGGGTTTGCTGTGTTCATAGAAGTAGTCCTTGATTTATGACCATAATTGAGCCTGGAATTGTAGTGTAAATTGCGATGGTTGTTAAGCAAGTCACTATGTGTTTTGATTTTACAAACTTTTTGTGGCAGCTCTTAAGGAAACACTCTAATCATATTGCAAATGCCTCAGTCGTTAAATGAAAACATTTTACTCATTGAGCACTTTTTGCCAGAAATCAGGAATAAATGCTGGAAAGCAGGAAAAAAAAACACCAAAAATCACCATAAATGCGAGGTGGTTGCCAAGTGCCCAAAATATAATCCCTGTAACCATGAGGAATTCACAGCCATTAGAACTCCAGCATTAAATTGGAAGTAGCTCTGAAGAGATCCATCGTAACTTCAGTTGCTAAGTGACTGGTTGTTAAGAGAGGACTACCTGTATAGGGTAGCTTCCCCTGCCACTGTTGGTGAGGGTATAGTTTTCTTCTAATTGAGGAAGGACAAAGGGCAAAAACCCTCTCCCTTCCAACATTACCAGGCATGTTACTGTATATAAAGAGAGCGAACCCCACTTGCTTCTAGCACTGATGGCATACCCTAGTTGGGTCATGAAATGTCTGCAAGAAAACAAGCTCAGAGAGCACCAAGCATCCCACAATCCTCCTCTTCCCATACCCTCTTCCCTTCTAGAACTGATGATGTCATCTAGTTAGGTCATAAAACGACTGCAGGAAACAAGCTTGGGCAGCAACAAGGACGCCACTGAGTAAAAAATGTATTATAGCGTCAGGTTCTGTGATTGTCCATTCCATCAGAAGCACAGGGTATTCTGAAAATGGGGCATTTGCTTTTATTATAGCTTTTGTCTTTCAATGCATATGTGTCAACATATCTAAGTCCACAGGAAAGTAAATAGTCAATAATGAAGTAAAATACAAGTTCAGGCCCTGATATAAGGAAGCAGCAGATATAAGGAAACTGCAGTCCAGGCTTGGATTGCTCTTTCTCTTCCCACCGACAACAAATCCAACAATATACTGGAAAGACCATTTAGAAATGAGAAAACTTCATCGGTGCCAAAAAACATACTTGTACAGCTGGGATCTTTAGGTATCTCCCTATTCTCCAAGACCTCTGACTCCTCCATGCGCACTTCTTCTCCTTGGTCCATCTGGGATAGGCTATCAGGCTTGGAAATGGCATGATCTATACCACAGAAAAGGAGACAGGTTGTTAGGAAACCAGGCCATTTGAGCAACGTGCACAGAGGATAACTCAGTCAACATACAGACAAGAGATCAAAGTCCTCACCCAGAGAGACCAGCATGTCGTAGTTGCTCCTCATGATGGATCTATAAAGCTCTCTCTGCCACTCTTCTAAGTTCCTCCATTCCTGCTCATTGAAATGAACTGAAGCATCACTGAAGTTCAAGGGCACCTAGAAAAAGCAAGGTGGCTGAAAAAAATCACTGCGCATCTTCCATCAAGTCAATCCCATTTCCATTCTGCATTTTCATAGTAGATCTGAGTGAAATCCTAATCTTATCTTCGATTCTAAAAACTCGCAAACCTCTAATTGGCTATGTATTATTTATTGATATATATTTAGGGAATTTGTGTGGCTATCCACTTACGGATTCTAGGCGGCTTACAAAAAATTAAAATGACCAGCTTTTAAGCAAACAGTTTGACAGACTACGGTTTTCAGCTACAGAATCTGAAGATGCCTAAATTCTAAATAACTCTTATCTGTCATCATTTTTTTTTCCTTCCAGTCATAAAATGGAGAGTGATGATCTTCCTGTTTTCAACTAGCTAATATGCCTTGTCCAAAATCAGAGCAAACTGTGATTCCCTGCGAAGATACCCTGGCTTCTCATTGTAATTTGGGAGATAAACCATAATGCTAACTGAATTCCGCATAATTTTTTTTCGCAGGCTGAGCTGTAAGGCAGAACTAAACTTTACAGATGATTGTTCATCTACAAGTCCAGTCACGCTTTGTAGCCTCCTCCCAAATCATTTCTGCTGAGTCCTGACTCTTCTCTGGATCAGGCCACTCCAGTGGGATAGAGATTACCTTAGGGACTTCTCCTTTAAATCCTGGAGGAAATCGCAAGATCCAGAAGTTTTGGTTCTTTAACAGGTTCTCAAGGTTCTCCAACCTCTGCTGCAACAGATTGTTCTCCTCCAAAATGGTCCCCAACACGGCCAGTTTGCTTTCCAGCTGGCTCCCCATTTCCATTACGGCTTTCTCGCAGCCCATCCACTTCTGCTCGGCCACCACCATCCTCTGCTCCAGATGGAGCAACTGGGCATTGGGGGGATCCATCGTGACCTCCTTGGCTTCTCCTGCAGACATGGCGGATCCAGCAGATGTTTCCAAGTTCCTGACCTTCATTTCCCCATCCCACACCAGTCTGAAGTCTTCAAGGCAGAAGGGAGGCCAACTCTGAGGCTCACTTGCACCCCGAAGCTTGCTTTTCAGGCTAGAGGGAAAGAGAAATTTGCATGCAACTCTTCACCAAATTCAGACATGCATCATTTCAAGAATTACAAAGTTCAACTGGACTACTTGTCACCCGCTGCTAAGGTTTAGCATCTGTATTCTGCTTGAGACGTTTGTCATCCAACCCCAGTCCTTACTTTTTCTAGTTCCCATTGTTTAGATCAGGGTGTCAAACTCGTGGCGTTATATTGTTATCACATGACATATCACGACTTCTTTCCCCTTTGCTAAATCAGGGGTGGGTGTGTACAGCATGTGACACATCTAACCCGCGGGCCGCATATTTGATACCCCTGGTTTAGATAAGTTTCTAATCCTCATGGCTGGACATTTGCTTGTTAATATTCAGGAAACATTAGGAAAGGCCTATTACCAGTGTGGCCAAATAAACCACACATCAAGTTTCTAACCCTCTGCACTAAGAAAATACAAAGTCTAATCATCTGACCCAACCACCACTGGAGTACTCTCAGAGACTGGGGGACTACAACTCCCATTGGCCATCTATTACAGCCAATGGCAAAGAACTGAGAACAGTTGAGAATGCTCTGCTTAATATCTTAGAATAGAATACTTTTTATCTGTCCAAGTGTGATTAGACACACAAGAAATTTGTCTCTAATGCAACTTAAGGGAAAGAAAAGGCCCGAGGAAATCTGGGTTTAATTTCAGTCACTCACTAGCCTACATTACAGGGTCATTGTAGGGGAAAAACTGGAATCACACTGGATATAAACCCCACGGACAAAGGATACTTACCTTTCTTCCTACTACAGAATAACCCAATGATGGAAAGGATTGCAGAAGGAAAAAGCCCAAAGGGCACTTGCCAGGTGAGACTTAGACCTTTGAGCTGTTTGCAAATGGAAACAAGAAAAAAGAAGGCAGGCTGAAAACAATCTATATTTTTCCAGGAGAACCCTACATATAATCCTCCTTTACTCAGCTGGAACCATCATTGCGACTGATGCCTCACTGAACGACCAACCCCCACCTTTTCTCAATGCAAAAAGAAACCACCATTCCCAGGGCAGATCATTTATAGAAGGCTAAGGTGGGAAGAGACTTTGGAAGTGTTCTAGTCCGGTCCCACCCTTTGAAGAAATGCGAGGACAAACCCTTTCCTTTAAAAACTTGAAACCCTCCCCCACAAAAAGGGGGGAGGGGGCAGAGGAGCGGGGGGAGGGGGAGTCTAGATTCGGATGCGAAGGTGAGGACCTGCAAAGTCAGGCAGGAAAAAAATCCCCAGCCAAAAATGGAGATTTCCGGGAGAGGCCACGCCGCCAGGAGCAATAGGGCAAGAAGCACCCAGTGAATTCCGCGCAAAAAGGCACCAGGGACTCCTCGAGGTGTTCTAGAAGAGTCCCCTCCCAGAGGTTTTGGGGGCGGGGGTCTTGCAGAGGGAACCACCACCACCCCAGTTCTAGAGGGGATAACCCTCGTTACCGAACGGCGATCCCAGAAGACCCCTCCCCCCACCCTGCCCACGAGGATTCTGGGAAGGCATTCGGAGGGCGCCCAGTTGCCGATGAGCGGTTGGCTCTCGAGCCAGACACCCCACTCCCACAGGACTAGCGACCCTCGGTTCTCCACCCGCGCCCCGTTTTGCGCTACCTGCCCCTCCCCCGCCCGGACGTTCCCGTGGGGCCGCCTTTGTCTCGGCTGCCGCAACGCCGCGCAATCGGAAGGCTGGCCGCGTCGCGCGCATGCGCCGGGTCAGACCAGCGGAGTCGAGACGGCGCGCGGCGGAAGAGTGTCTCTTATTGAGAGCTCGGACCAGCGCCGCCCTAGCCGTCAGGAGGAAGATCGCCTCGGACCTGAAGCGCTGATTCCAGTTAGTCCTAGATTTACGACCAAAAATGTGCGTTATTAAGTGAGACAGAGGTTCATTCCGTGAGTTTTGTCCCATTTTACAAGCTTCCTTGCCAAGCGTCTTGAATGTCGGTCCCGCAGCCACGGATCTCCTTATGAAGCCCATAAATGTAAAACATGGTCATAAGTCCCTCCCCCCCCCATGCTCCTATGACTTCGAACGGTCGCTAAACGAACCATTGTAAATCGAGGACTACCTGTATGTGCATCCGGATGTCTCACACACGAAATTGCACGCACATCTTGGCACACCCCTCCTTTGCACAAGGCAGCTGGGTCAGGATGGCAAGAATGTACTGTTAAGGAAAGTTTGAAATTCCTCTGTCGCCTGGCTTCCTCTAACCCCTCAAGCCAACATGGTTTGTGCAAGCCACGATTACTCTTTTTTAGGTGGCTGTGATATTCTCCTTTAAGGGTCCAGGATGGTCTGCCCTACCACCAGGATAAGAACCTTCTGGTTCCCTTAGGCACTCAAACCTGTCAAACTACTCCCCTTTAAGATGGGTAGACTTCAACCCCCAGAATTGAAGGCCACCCATTTTAAAGGGGAGGCGCTTGAGAGGGGCTGTATGGGGAGCTTCGCTCCACAGAAAAGTAAATTCCGCTCCCCTCTTTCCTTCCTCCCACCCGACTCCCTTTCAGCCACCGAACATCTAATCTACTTTCCCCAAATCCAGTTCTCGACTTATGACGGCAACCGAACCCTGTTTCCATCGCTAAACAAGGCTTTTAGGGGAGTTACGTCCCATCTTACCATCACTAAAACTAATCACCGGGGTCGTTAAACTACTAAATGGGTCGTTAAGTGAATCTGGATTCCCCACTGACTTTGCTTGACAGGGCACATGACCTCGGGGACGCTGCAACTGCCATAAATGAGTCGGTTGCCAAGCGTCTGAATTTTGATCATGTGATCCTGGGGATGTTGCAGTGGTCATTGGTGTGAATGCCATACATTGCTTTTTTCAGTGCTGTTCTAACTTCGGTCACTAAACAAATGATTATTGAGGATGTACCTGTATTAATCATAATTACTGACTGGCCAGACTTTAGATGCTCTTATCCCTAAATATTGTTTAATAGGTGGCCTTGTTTGATTATTTATTAAGTTTTAATCTGGCACTTATAAACCTGTCAGCCTATTCACCAACCTCTAACCGTCGGTCTCGAATGAATTGGCATCCAGCAGGATTGTCAGCAACTTTTGCCGGCTTGTAGCATCACACTGGTGTGAGCAGCAAAGAATGTGCCAGAACCATAGATTTGTTTACAAGTTAACACAATTAAGGGTGTTGTGAAAACATAATCGCCTGGGTTCACACAATTCCATACACCAGTTGCTTTTGATCCGATATAATATCGGCCTGGCTGAAAACCATTTCCTGTGTTTTTACAGCTTTCAACGTCTACTATCAAAAGAAACAAATAATTTGTAGCTCAAGTTTAAACTCTGAGGTCCTTGGTACCAACAGACATTTCATGACCCAACTAGGCAACTTCATCAGGGCTGTAGGTAGTGGGGTTTGTGGAAGAGGAAGAAGGCTGGGTGGGCCTTACTACTCTCTGGCTTGGTTGTTTGCTTCTAGACGTTTCATTACCGAACTAGGGAACATCATCAGTGTTACAAGGGAGTGAGATTTGTGGGAAGGAGGAGGGGTACGAGGAGGGGGATAATTGAGAGGGGGGGCTTGGTACTCATTGAGATTGATTTTCTTGCAGATGTTTCATTACCCAACTAGGGCACATCAGTGCTAGAAAGGAGTGGCATCTGTGGAGAGGAGAAGGACTTGGTGCTCTCTGACCTTGATAATTTTCTTGCAGACATTTCATAACCCAACTAGATAACATCATCAGTGCTGGAAGGGAATAGGGTTTACTCTTTCTTTATACACAATGCCTTGCTGTGGTCAATATTCGTGGGAGTGTTCCTGGTGGTTCCTTGATTTAGACTGTTGTTTACTATTTGATTTTTGGTATAATATTAATCAGTATTGATCACTGCTTATCTGGATGTTGATTGCTGGCAGGGAGGTGTTTTGATCTTGTTTCCTTCTTAGCATTTGGATTGTCAGTTTTGAATGGTGGATAAAGGTCATTTATCACAGTAGGCCTGTCAATGACCCGTTTTAATATGCTAAATGACCAGAAATTCTCTAGTGTTTTTGGATGTAGCTTAGTCTAAAAGGCTCAAGTTTCCCTGTGGAAACTGCTGGAATCTCTCCATGTGTCATGCAATTATTATACTTACAGGCCATGTGAATAAATTCACCACTCTTCTCCCTTCTTCTGTCTTCCCAGTGGCCTTTTCTCCACTAGAACCAAATACCCATAGCTAACTTGCATTTAATTCTGTATCTTGTCTGATATTTACTCTCTGGGAGGTAGTCCCAGATCTAAGGCTGCCTTTCCTAGCTCGACACAAAATGGTGGACCCATCGGTGGTCAAAATGGGTGGCCACAGAGCAGTTGGCTGAACAGGGAAGACAGAGATTAAAATTCATGGAAGTTCCCTGGAGAAATCATGCTCTTACCCCACAGGACTGCAAGGAAAAAAAAACCCATAGCAAAAGGGGCCTTGAATGCTACAATGAACTAGCAGCATATAAATAAATAAATCCAGCAGGGCTTCACATGGATACGGTATTCCTTTTCCAGCATTTTAAGATTCTCCCTTTTGTGAAGGTTTGATTTTCGACGGCCTGACAAAAAGTTCACAGAGAACCAAAAAAAAAATATGTCATTTCCTCGCATACACAAGCTCATCTTAATTTTTTAATCAAGGGAAAGCGAGGAGCACGGAAAGCAGAGACGTTACACAAATTAAAAAGGGGAAAAAAAACTATTTTCTTTCGGCCAACCATCCCCAAGTTTCAGCTTTTCGGGAAGTTTTTTCCCCAAAGAGTTACAACAGCGTTTATAAAACAGCATACAAATCGAGCATAATTAAAAACAACATAGTCCCAATCACACTTCGGGTCCTCCTCGTCTACCTTCTATGTCTCTCCCCATCTGACAACCAAGTTCCCACACACAGTCTTGGAGGTGATGCAAGCAGCTGAGACACAACAGCGTCTTCTTAGGAGGCCTTTTGTGCCTTGAAATAAGAGGGGGGGGGGAAGCTGCAGGGGGTTCAGAAAAGAAAGCAGTGATCCAATCAAAATCCTGTCTCGTCCTGTTTACTTGGGAATTGCAGACTAACAGAATAAGGGCCCGTGGAGGTCTTCTACTTCAAACGTTTGTTCGAGCAGGACACCCTTACAGAATCATGGAATAACAGAGTCAGAAAGGACCACCGAGTCCTCCAAACTTCTGTTCAAGCAGGGCACCCTATAACCATTCTGGACAAATGGAGATCCAGTCTCTTCTTCAAAACCTCCAGTGATGGAACATCCGCAAATTCTAGAGGCAAGCTGTCCCACTTGTCAAACTTGGTTTCTGGGAAGACGTGCTCGGCTGGAGAAGCCAAAACAGACAACAGGGGGATTCATTTTTTGATCTAACACCCACATCTTCACCCTGACGAGCCAGTAAGGAAGCCTTCAAAATTAAGCAGACTCTGTTCCGTTAGCTTCCAGGTCCACATCCTTTGGGAACTTCTAAAAGATGAAATGCAGAGTTGGCCACAGACTGAATGAAGATGAAGGTGATCAGTCAGCACATTTGTCCAACGATAAAGGACCTTCCGGCTTATCAGAGTCTGACTCAGGACCTTCCAGGGATGATGAACGGTTTTTCTTTCCAATTGAAAAGACTCTTCACCAGCCAGATTCCCCTAGGAACACAATCCACAAAGAAGGGAGGCTACAAACAGGAGTTCAACCGCATCCCGCGATGATGTCCAGCCCAGCAAGTTGAACTTCTGAACTTGAATTATGGACAAGCTGAACTAAAATGGCCCCAGCAAAGGAGTGAGGTGGGGCGAAGTCTCTGTTGCATCATTGGGTCAGGAAGCAGGTGCCCCTTTTAGGAGGGCCAAGGGTCGCCCTGCGGTTTCAGAGGCAGGCGCTGGAGGCAAGGCGCAGCTGTGCTGCAGAAGGCGCTGCTTGCAGGCAAAAGCCTTGGGGCATAGGCTGCACTTGTAGGGCTTCTCCCCCGTGTGGGTGCGGAGGTGCTTCTGCAGGTGGTGCTTCTGCATGAAACTCTTCGGGCAGATTGGGCACTGGTGGGGCCGCTCCCGTGTGTGGGTGCGCTGGTGTTTGGCCAGGTGGTGCCGCCGGACAAAGTGCTTCCCGCAGTCTGTGCAGTGGAAGGGGCGTTCTCCTGTGTGGGTCCGAAAGTGATTGGTCAACTTGCTTTTGTCTGTGAAGCTCTTCTCGCATGCCGGGCATTGGTGAGGCCGGGCGCCCGTGTGGCTCATCTGATGACGTAGCAGGTGATCCGAGCGGCCGAAACGCCGGGGACAATAGGGGCAGCCCAGGGAGTCCTTAGGGATGGGCTCGGCAGGGGCTTCCCGATGGGTACTCTGATGGAGCAGCAGGTGGACATGGAGCCGGAAGCGTTCGTGGCACAGAGGACAAGCCCACAGCCCCTCTCCTGGCGAACCGGCTGATGGCTGTCCCGTCTCTTGAGGGGTCATCAGAGGACTTCCGTTCATGAGCGGTGAGGAGAGATTTCGCCCTGAAGCGGTGAGGCTTCTGTAACTTTGCAGACGCTGTTGGTGGCCAATCTGGCGCTGTCGATGGACATTGGTGGTTGCTTCTTCAGCTAGACTGCCCTCGTTGGCACTGAAATCAGCTATCTCTCCTGGAGAGTCCCTCGGCCACATACATGAATCGAAGTCCTCTTCTTTCTTTATAATTCTTTCCACAAATGTGTCTCCCGCCATCATCCAGGTCTCATGGGCTGCAGAGTCGTCCTCTGGCTCCGTTTTGATTAAGATGTGATTTGTCCCGAGGGCTGCGGGAAATAAGGACAGCATAAACCCAACATTCATCACGGTTTAGTCCCACCACACACATAGGAATGCACAGCACACACCCCCAAACCAGTATTTCTCAACTTTGGCAAGCTTCAGGATGGGTAGACTTCAATTCCCAGAATTCCCCAGCAGCCTGGGGAATTCTAGGAGTTGACGTCCATCCACCTTGAAGTTGCCACGGTTGAGAAATATTGCCCCGAACCATACCATCTTCTTTAAAAAAGAAAAAATGCTTTCTTTATTTAACAGTTAATGTAAATCAGCATTTCTCAACCTCAACAACTTTCAAATGTGTGGACTCCAGCTCCCAGAATTTCCTAGCATGGTAGCTGGAGAATTCTGGGAGTTGAAATCCACACAACTCACAAGTTCCTGAGAAATCATGCTGGGGATCATTGTCAATCCTTTGCTGAGATTTGATGTTGAGGGATTTGACAAAAAACCCAAACTCTGCAGTAAAACTTGAAAAGACCAAAGAATTGGGGTGAATGGAAAAAAAACAGACCGACATTTAGAGGATTTTGAACGGATGATTCTGGGGGTGGCTTTTCTAAAATGGCTCTCTCTTGAACATAAGATAACGGATATACAAGGCTGAATGCAGATAACACCCAGCAAATGCAAGTGAAAAAGCCTTCCTAATTTTACAAGGGACGTAGGTCCCATGCTTAACTTTCATGGATGGTGGCGCATGAGGACAGCTGAAGGAATGTTCTTGAGACTAGGCCGGATCGCTTGATGACAACAGTAATAATTTATTAAATTTACAGGCTGCCCAACTCTGAGTGAGTTCAGGCGTTTTACAAATTGTTACAAAAATACTTCGAACATTTGAAAACAATAATACAAAAAGGAAAAGGAAAAAGATGAAGAAGGAATAAACCCAGATTGAACAAGGGAGAAGGGGAAGGACGACGCTATAGGCTCCTAGGTGCTCTCTAAGCTTGATGACTTTCTTGCAGACATTTCATAACCCAACAAGGTAACATCATCAATGCCAGAAGACTTACGTTAGAAGGCTTCTAGCACTGATGCTCTTATCCAGTTGGTTGTGAACCGTCTGCAAGAAAACACCCAAACTAAGAGAGGATTGAGGACCCCATAATTGTCATCGCCATCCTCCTCCTCCCTGAAACACCACCCTTCCAGCACTGATGATGTTCTCTAGGTAGATCATGAAACGTCTGCAAGAAAACTACCGCGTTGAGTGGAGCACTCGGAGCTTCTGTTGTTTCAGAGTTCGATTCAGAGACCAATATTGAAGAAGGATGCCAGAGAGTCAAAGGAGAACCAAATTTGGATGGATACGACATGGGCATCTTTGGATTTTTGAAAATTATAGATACAAAGATTTTAGAGCAAACAGAAAGTTTCATTCAAAACTGACACACACAGATTTGCAATTATTTCACTGGCTGGAGTCACTCTGCAATTCATACGTGACTTGCCAAATTTGGGTCTAACCAGCCAATCCTGGCAATTTGGGGAGGCGAAGAAATAATTCATGGCTTGCTTAGCAGGTGATGCAACCAAGGACATTGGCTCCCTCTGAGAGGAACAAACCAGAGTAACTAGTTTGTACAACGCCCCAAACCTTCCATTTCCATGTTAGCGAAGCTGAAAACGTCAGTAGGACAAATGATGTTTGTTTATGGCTAAGTCATATTATAGCTTAGTTTAAGCCATTTCCCCTCCCTGCCCAAAAGGAGAGTTTTCTTTCTCAATTTGTTTTAAATATAATCTATCGGAGCTCCTTTTTTTAAGCATTTAGAAAATCAACCACTTCTTAATGTATTTTGGAAAATGATCTTGGGGCTCCAGTTTGGGTGGTGCGGTGGCCTAGAGGTGGAGCTGTCACCTCGCAATCAGGAGGCTACGAGTTCAAGGAGGCTAGGTAGAGGCAGATATTTCTCACTGAGCATAATAAGAATGCTGAACAAAACTCATTGGCAACAGGAAAGTCATCCGGACATTATACACTCTGCTAGTTCTCTTCAGTTGCCCAGACTCCACCCTGCAAGAGATTACAGGCTCGTTAAATGATGATGATGATGATAAGATGCCGTGTTCATTTAGGCAGTTTTACACAATCCAAACATTAATAGACACACCTCTCAACTCCAATCCACGGTTGGGGAAGTGGGGGAAACAAGGACCGCACACAAAGCCATTTCTTCACATCTCTAATTTATTTTTCAGTTTCCACAGAACAACAAAGAAAAAAAGAAATCCAGAAAATATAGGTTTTTTTTTAAAAAAAGTGTCCTACTCAGACCCATTTGAGTTCATCCAACGGCAAACCAAGAGGTCGCCTCTGGACAGTCCCCCATCTCCAGGACTTTGACATGGAGACCTTGTGGTTAGGGGAACAACACAATACCTACAGTATTGTACACTGCAAAAAAGACCGAAAGGACAATCCTGGAAGTCCTTGGCTACTACCCCTTTTGTTAGCTTTTGCTGTTCAGAAGTATAGTTAGAGACCCCGTACAAAAATGCCCTTGCTACAACGGAGCACCAATGTCTCCAGGAATCTGAACTCCGGGCTAGAGAGGGGGAGTCCACTCAGGACACGTCTTTTTGAGGTAGCGTGGCGTCCTCGCAAGATCAGACTAAATGAAGATGGCGTCCAGCAGGGCTTCCCGGACAGCCGTACCCATCAGCCTGTTCTGCTCACGCAGGTGGATTTTCTGGTGCTGGAGAAGATGTTGCTTCTGAGTGAAGCTTTTATCGCACTCGTCGCAGCGGTAGGGCCTCTCTCCGGTGTGGATGCGCTGGTGCCGGACCAGGTCCGAAGGGTGGCTAAAGTTCTTGCCGCAGTAGAGGCAGGCCAGGGAGCCGCCGCCGCGCCCAGAGTGCAGCCGCTGATGCGTGACAAGGCTCTTCTTTTGAGAGAAACTCTCCGGGCACCGGCTGCAGCGGTACGGCCTTTCGCGCCCGTGGCTTTTTGGATGCTGCCGATAGGACGACTTGACATTGAAGGTCTTCACACACTTGGCACCGCCGTATGACTTTTCTGCTCCCGGCCCCCGAGGAAGGGGCTTCAAATTATGGCTTTGCTTGAAGGTCTCCTCACAGGCCACTGAGGTGTATCCGCCACCCCCAGTGTGGATGTGCTGGTGGAGGGTGAACTGCTGCTTGTAGGTGAAGCTCTTTTCACAAGCCGCCGGAGCACCGGCATGGCTTTTTTGGTGGCACACAAGGCTCTTGTAAAGGCGGAAACGTTTCCCGCAGTCTGGGCAGGCAAACATTTTGTCCTCTGGACAATCACGCAAGTCTGTTGGAGCATCAAGACTGCTGAAGCCACCTTCTCCGGCCAACGCCTCTTCTTCCTGTCCGGGATTTTCAGTATGCCTTCGCTGTTGTACAAAGTACCGGCTGCCGACGGAGGCTGCTTGGGGATGAGCATGGAGGAGCGTCTCATCTGTGCACTTGAGCCCCAAGCTTTCGCACAGCGCTCGCTGAGCTTGGAGCACCTCGGCTTTGAAGGCCAGCCCGTCATCTGGGGGGATTGAAAGAAAAGGTCATGGGGCATGCTTCTCCCAACGGACACGGCTTTATCCACCCAGTGAGCTGCCCTAGTCAATGGGCTAGGACAGTGATGGCGAACCTTTTCGGCACCAAGTGCCCAAATCATATTGTGGGCACACTGGAATGCTGGAAACTGGAAGATCCAGCTGGCCGGTACGCATGCGCGTGCCAGAAACCCGAAAACCAGGTGGCCGGTGCACACCTGGTTTTTAGGTTTCTGGTGCTCTGGCGCATGTGAAGACCCAACTGACGGACCAGAAACCTGAAGAGCGGCTGGCGATGGTGCGCGTGCCCAGAGGGCTCTGCGTGCCACCTCTGGCATGTGGTGCCATAGATTCACCACCACAGGGCTAGGAGGACCCTCTTTGTGCGTGGCCGGAAGACCCCACGTTCCAGCCTCGTCGCAGCAGGCCTACCTACATGCCATATGAGGGAACCCAGCCTCTTCCCTGCCCTGCAGTGATCATAGTTTGCTTTCCATCTGCGAGAAGGAAATGCTACCAGATCTGGCTATGCATAAATGGGAGGAAGCCAACCAGCGCCTTCTTACTTGGCTCAACAATGGAAGCCAATTCTGGGGGGCGCTGATGCACCCCGCTTCTTGAATTCTCATGCCAAAATAACCCAGAGGGAAATCACTTCATGCCAACCATCTCCGAAGCTCCCTTTAGTGCTGAGACTTTTGCTTTTCAAGAACTGTGGGATATATATATAGTCCTCAACTCACTAGAGAAATGGAGCCTGCGTGATGGATGTTAAGTGAAGCACCAACATGATTGCCTCATTTATGACACTGTTTTCCATGAAACAACCATGTGGGTTGTTAAGCTGAGCCTGAATTAGGTGACCTAGGGCAGTGTTTTTCAACCTTGTCAACTTGAAGATGTCTGGACTTCAACTCCCAGAATTCCCCAGCCAGCATTCGCTGGCTGGGGAATTCTGGGACTTGAAGTCCAGACATCTTCAAGTTGACAAGGTTGAAAAACACTGACCTAGGGTACCAGGAGAGGCCCTGGGAGCGCTAGCACAGGCCTACTCCAGGCCTACCAAGACCCTCTGCAGCTGGAGGCACCCGCTGCTACACTTCCCACCCTTCAAAGTCCCTCAGGGGAATCCCACCCCCATACTACACCATACCCTACTCCTCACCATGAGCCAGCCATTGTCCTCCTAACTTTCAACAATTCACAAAGCAAAGCAAATTGATTTATTCCTGGGCTGCAAGGTGCATTTTCAGAAACAGCCATATTTTCAGAGCAACCTCAATTCACTTCGCTGTGGTGACCACTTCCTGGATCACGCTACATGGCCAGGCAATGGGGCGGCCTGTCCTCCACCCCCCTTACCTGAGCAATGGAGCTCCAGAGATTGTCAAAAGATAAGTGGGGAAGAGGATGATATAGGGCAACGTTGAGTGGGGAGCAGACCCAAAGCTTGGAGGGACTTCGTGGGGAAGATATACAGTTGGTCATGTAAGAGTGAACGGCTGCACAGACGCTACGGCAGTCGTTAACTCCAGAACTGGGTGGCCTAAGTTGTTTTTGGAAGGTCTGCCATACTTGTGAACCGTCACTAAGTGCTTTGCCAAAAGGCAACTTAGAATAACTTTTGTCACTTTAAATGTACATTAAAATGAAATTTTGTGACATACAGTTCTCAAAGGGTCACCACCTCCAGTATACATGACAAAATAAAAGAAATATGCATATACCTAGATATATTATACGACACGTATAAAGTCCACATTTTGCTTCTCATCCCAGGAGCTTCTTCGATTCACAGAACTTCACTTCATTCTTCTGGGATACGAAGCAAAAGGTTTTCAAAGGAGAGGGTGGGGGGGAACTCCAGAAAGTCAAGTTGCCTTTTGGAAAAAGAACATCTCTGGGACAACATTGACGTGGAGGATTGAGACACTCCATAAACGTCACTAAGGTTGTAAGTACACTACCTGTACTTCATAAAGAGCCAAGGTGGCGCAGTGGTTAAATGCAGCACTGCAGGCTACTGCTAGATCAGCAGTTCAGCGGTTCAAATCTCACCGGCTCAGGGTTGACTCAGCCTTCCATCCTTCCGAGGTGGGTAAAATGAGGACCCAGATTGTTGGGGGCAATATGCTGACTCTCTGTAAACCGCTTAGAGAGGGCTGAAAGCCCTATGAAGCGGTATATAATTCTACTGCTATTGCTATTGCTATAAAGGATCTGCTTTATGGATGGGTGCACTGGACACATCGTTGGCATCACTGTCCACCTCATCCTGGATCATCATACCCCACCTGGTCCAGGAACATGACTGTGTTCCCGGAGCAGGGGGGAAGGAAGTAAGCACATTCTAACAAGTCTCGAATACGGAAAGACGAAAGGGAGTGAAGCAACGTGACCATCCTTTGCCCCCCACCCCCAAGGCACCTGCAGGAAAAAATCCGAAACGGGAAGAGGGTTAGCTTTGTCCTTACATGAAGTTCTTTGCTCTCCGGGAAACTCCTTGCAGCTCGCCGACCTGCTCCTCCCAGTCCAGGTGGCCTCTAAACCAGCCTCGCCCAATCTCCAGAGTCTCCACCTCGGAGCCTCCAAGCCTCTTGGCCATCCTCACCTCTGGCCTCTTCCACCCTCTGGGGCCACCAACTCCACCCTGAGGACATGCTCAGAGGTCCTGCTCCCAAGACGGACCTCCTGCGTTCGTTGTCTCTGTCCCAGGGAACGGTTGCCCCTCCCCAGATCACATGGGGAGTCTGATCCAGAGCATCTCGGCAGCAAAACCATGTCAAAATTAGCTCAGCCCAAGACAAGGGGCAGTTGGCTAGCAAGGAATGGCAGAAACTCAACCCTAAGCTAGAAAGTGAACGTGACCCACTCCTGACCATGGACTTGAACCCCAAGAGGCTTCAGTTTGTCCCATGAAATTTAAAGGATTGAACGAAGACAATGGAGAAGGGGATCCTCAGTGGGGAGGGGAGAATCTCCAGCTAGAGGAGAGAGTGGTGAAAAGAGACCCTCCCGCTTAAGATCCCCGGAGCCCTTCTCTTCTGCCTTTTGCCACAAAAATGCAGTTTGTCTAGCGAGATTCTTGTAAATAGGCAAGCAGCAATCAAGAAGTAACTTGGATCAGCTCACAGCGTCATTATTGTTTTTTTACACCCAACGTAATCCTGGATAACAAGATTGCCTTTTTCTAGCTTGTTCCTGGGAATGCCAAATGGATGGTTGTTAAGTCAAGGACTCCTTATATCCAGAAGATACTAGCACACCCTGAGCTTCCTCCAAGAATTCACACAAGGGAGAAAGTAACGAACCAGAAACAGAAAAACAGACAGACACCAATGGAGGGAAATAACCGGGCCAAAGGATCGTGAAGAGCTTCTTGCCTCCCAAGTCTTTGGGCTTCAAGACAGTTGGGGAGACATGGGTCAGGGTGGGGGGTGGGGGGGCTCACTGGGGATAGAAAATGGCCTACAAAGCAGCAGAAAGAATGCCTGCCCTCTGCATAAGCCCCAGAGACCACTCTCCACAGCAGAAGGACAAACAGACAACCTGGAAGGGAGAAGTTAACAGTGACAATCTAAGAGGAAAATCTACAGGCTGGAAAGAGGAAATCCGCAGCAAATCCTGAAAGCATTGATAATCAAACACACCCACCCTCCAGAGAGGACCATCTTCTCAGATGGGGGGAGTGAGAAGATGCAGCCCCCCACACCCGCAGCAACTGGAGTGGAATACAGGTAGTCCTCAACTTACGACCACAACGGAGCCTAACATTTCTGCTGCTAAGCGAGACAGTTGCGAAGGGAGTTTTGCCCCGTTTTTACAACCTTTCTTGCCACCATTGTTCACCGAATTCCTGCAGCTGTTGAGGTGGCAACACTGTTGTTAAGTGAATCTGGCTTCCGGCTGGGACCACGTGATTTCCCCCCGGGACACTGCAACCGTCCTAAATAGGAACCGTTTGCCAAGCGTCTGAATTTCGATCCCATCGCCCTGGGAATGCTGTGACGGTTGTCAAGTCCCGTTTTTCAATGCTGTCGAAACTTTTGTGGCTAAACAAATGGTCATAAGCTGAGGACTGCCTGTATTCAGGATCGTACTGCCCACCTAAAGGAGGATTTTATGAGTTTAAATGACAGCAAACAGGTCTCAGTTTTAGCAACCCGGGAACCAGCTCGCGGTTTGAGCCCAGAGACCGGGGGGGGGGGGGGGAAGAGACAATACAGGGATGTGAAATGCAGGCAGGATTTGAACCGTCTTCGGTGTTCTTGCATCTCTGGGCCTGAAAAACAATGCGATTCTGTCCAATAAGATACTCACCCATGTTCGGCCGAACATGCATCTCGCCTTTGTCCAAGAGGTCCGGGCCCTCCAGGTTCCGTTCCAGATCTCGCTTCCCTTGGGATCTGAAGGATGTCTGAGCAACTTCATCATCTGTTCAACCAAAGAGAAGGTGACAGTCGTGGTTGGTTTGGGACCTTCCTCCGTTTCCCGCTGAGCATCCGCATCCTGCATGCATCCCGCCAAGTCAACTGAGGTTCTTCTGAACTCACTTCCCTTGCTAAGTGAGCCGCTTTTTCAGGGAGTTCAGCCCCATTTTGCGACCTTTCTTTCTGCAGTTGTTAAGCGAATCACTGCAGTTGTTAAATTAGTCACACGGCTGTTAAGTGAATTGGGCTTCCCTGTTGATTTCGCTCTTCGTAAGGTTGCAAAAGGAGATCATGTGAGAGACACTGCAACCGTCAGGCTGTGATGAAGAAGCTGACCAGGCCGTTTTCAGTTTGCTGCAAGGAGGCAAATCGCTGGGAGGCAGACGCAGATTTTTTCCCCCTTGTTTTCCTTCCGAAAAAGATGCCTAGGTGCGCCTTATACTTCGGAGCGTCTTATAGTTGTAAATGGAAGACTACCTGTATTTAACTATAGGTAGTACTCAACTTATGTCCACAATTGAGCCCCAAATTTATGTTGGTAAGTGAAACACTGGTTGAGTGAGCTTTGCTCCATTTCATGACTTTTCTTGCCAGTGTTGTTAAGTGAATCACGGCAGCTGTTAGTCACATGGTTGTTAAGTGAATTGAGCTTCCCTGCTGATTTCGCTCTTCGGAAGGTCGTAAAAGGAGATTACGTGACCTAGGGACACTGCGACCGTTGTAAATATGAACCAGTTGCCAAGCGTCTAAATTTTGATCCCGTGAGCAAGAGGGTGGTACAATAGTCGCTAAGTGCGAAAAACAATCCTAAGTCATTGTAACTTTGAACGGTCACTAAATGAACTGCTGTTAAGTCTACAATTGCTCCCTACTAAATAGGAGGGAAGCGGGGGAACCCTTGCAGGGCAGAGCTGAGGACTATGCCCAATTCTTAGCGGACAAAATTGCTCGGTTTCGGTCGGACTTGGACTCCATCCCTGCAGTTCCAGCCGAGGCACAAGAGGATGAAGTAGACCACCTCTGGGTTGAGTTTCAGGATGTTGCCCCCGGGGATGTGGACAAGGCCATGAGGGCTGTAAGTGCCTCCACCTGTGTACTGGACCTGTGTCCCTCATGGCTGGTTGCTAACAGCAGTGAGGTGACACGAGGCTGGATCCAGGCGGTTGTTACCGCCTCTCTTCGGGAGGGGAACTTCCCCGCCACGCTAAAAGCGGCGGTGGTGAGACCCCTCCTGAAGAAGCCATCCTTGGATCCAGCTGTTCTTAATAACTACCGTCCAGTCTCCAACCTTCCCTTTCTTGGGAAGGTTGTTGAGAAGGTGGTGGCCTTCCAGCTCCAGCGGTCCTTGGAGGAAGCAAGTTATCTCGACCCCTTCCAGTCAGGCTTCAGACCCGGTTACAGCACAGAAACCGCTTTGGTCGCATTGACCGATGATCTTTGGAGAGCCAGAGATGGAGGACATCCCTCCATCCTGGTTCTCCTTGACCTCTCAGCGGCTTTCGATACCATCGACCATGGTATCCTTCTGCAACGACTACGGGAGGTGGGAGTGGGAGGCACCGTGCTGCGGTGGTTCTCCTCCTACCTCTCGGACAGGTCGCAGTCGGTGTTAGTGGGGGGGCAGAGATCGACCCCTAGGCCCCTAACATATGGGGTGCCTCAGGGTTCGGTCTTATCCTCCCTACTATTCAACATCTACATGAAACCGCTGGGAGAGATCATTCGCAGGCACGGGATAAGATACCATCAATATGCGGACGATACCCAGTTGTATCTGTCCGCCCCGTGCCAACTCAATGAAGCGGCGGACGTGATGAACCGAGGCCTTGAGGCCGTTATGGACTGGATGAGGGCTAACAAGCTTGTACTCAACCCGGAAAAGACCGAGTGGCTGTTGTGCTTCCCTCCCAACAATTCGACTAGTACTCCATCGCTCAGGCTGGGGGGTCAACTTCTATACCCCTCAGAGAGGGTTCGCAACTTGGGAGTCCTCCTGGATCCACAGCTGTCCTTTGACCACCATCTGACGGCTGTGACCAGGGGGGCATTTGCCCAGGTTCGCCTGGTGCGCCAGTTGCGACCCTACCTGAATCGGGAGGCTCTCACAACAGTCACTCGGGCCCTTGTGACCTCTAGGCTGGAATACTGCAATGTGCTCTACATGGGGCTGCCCTTGAAGAGCATCCGGCGACTTCAGCTAGTCCAGAACGCGGCCGCGCGAGTGATCGTGGGTGCACCTCGGTTCACCCACATAACACCTATCCTCCGCGAGCTGCGCTGGCTACCTGTCGATCTCCGGGTGCGCTTCAAGGTGCTACTAGTCACCCATAAAGCCCTCCATGGTAGTGGATCTCTACTTGAGAGACCGCCTTCTGCCAATTACCTCCCTGCGACCAATTAGATCTCACAGATTGGGCCTCCTCCGAGTTCCATCTGCCAGTCAGTGTCGGCTGGCAACTACGCGGAGGAGAGCCTTCTCAGTAGCAGCTCCGACCCTTTGGAACGATCTCCCCGTGGAGATTCGTACTTTCACCACCGTCCAGGCCTTCCGCACAGCCCTTAAGACCTGGCTAGCCCGTCAGGCCTGGGGACAAAGATAATTGCCCCTCCCGAATGATGAATGAATGTTGCTCATTATTTTACTTTATATTTGTCTACGTTATTGTTTGTATTTCCCTCCCCTGATTTTATGTAAGCCGCCCTGAGTCCCCTCAGGGAAAAGGGCGGCCTATAAATGTTAATAAACCTAAACCTAAAACCTAAACCTACAATTACCTGTATTGTAATACATTTTGCATTCAATGTTTTTCTAAAACGGAAAGCATGTTTTCTTTCTTATAGCTTTTCTTTAATTCCCATGTATCCAGAATTCCCATGACACGCAACATTTTGGCCAGCGAGGAAAACCCGAAAAAAAAGATTTTATTTGGCATTTGGCGAGATTCTTGTTGGCACAAAGCCCCTTTTGGAGGCTGCAGACCTTGAAAAAAAAAACGTGTCAAATTTCCAGACGTGGTTAGTTGCCACTTACCGATGCCAGATGCCTGTGGGACCCTCCGTCCTTCCCCATGTTCCCCTTCTAGACCTCCTTGCACACGAGCCCCTTCTTCCGGTGGGGAGGAGAGGCAGGGTCTAAAAACCAGGATTTCTGTGTTGGATGACATAACAGAGAGGTTGTGATGACCCGGGACAAGGCACAAAGGCCAGACAGCTGAGAGTTACTTTCCCCATAACGCTCCCACATTATGCAAGTCCCAGAGCAAAGAGTTCAGAGAGAGGGAGGGGGGAGTGCTCTCCTCCTGAGTGGTGGGGTTGGCCTGCACGGTGAACGTCTCCTCTCCATTCTCCGTGCTCATATACCAGGAGCGGGTGGTCCTTGCTTGTTGCCGGAGCTCCGTCGCTCCTCATTTCCACTGACTGCCCTCTCTCCGTCATCCTCTCCTTGTTCCTCCCTGCTGGCAACTGTCCCGAGCCAGAGGGGCCGGGTCTGCCTTGTCCTGCTCCTCCCGGCATTTATTCGAAGCCCCTCGACCTCCGTAGGCCTCAGCTCCACGGATTCAGGCTCCAACGGGAGCACAACAGGGGTTTTCGCTGGAGAATCGGGCCCTGGCAAGACTTCATGGCTCCACTCAATTATAAAATTCACAGCAGATATTCTTTTACTGGTAGTCCCCAACTTACAACCCCAATTCAAGCCAAATCCTCCGTGGATAAGCATGTTAAGTGAGCTTTGCGCGCCAGTTTTACGAACTTTCTTGACAGAGTTGTTAAGCGAATTACTTAAGCAGTGATTAAGTTAATCATACAGTTAAGTGAATCTGCCTTCCCCGTTGACTTTGTTGGTCGCAAAAGGGGATCGCGTGGCCCTGAGACACGGTAAATACGAGTCAGTTGCCAAGTCTGAATTTTGATCACCTGACCGCAGGGATGCTATGACAATAGGGTGAAAAATTGTTGTGAGTTCCTTTTTCCAGGGCCATCGTAACTTTGAACAGTCACGAAATGAAGGATTGTAAGTCGTGAACTGCCTGTAGATGCCGGTTTGGGGTAAAAACCTTATAAATTTTGGTCCCAGGAGCACAAGCCAGGTGCCAGGTGCCAAACATGCAATTTGTGCATGCGATTCTGTGTGTCTGACTGATCATCAAAACCAGGTTTTTAGTATCTTTATTACTAAGCCACCGGTCATAATTAGAGGACTACCCATACTTAACAATCCCACCTCCTGTTTTGCACCCTGTGAGCTCCGTTGGGTTGAGAGGCCGTCTTAGGAATTCTGGGAGTTGAAGTCCACAAAGTTTGCCAGGTTTGAAGACCCTCGATTCTAGTCCCTTCCTCCTTACCTGGGCTGGGTTCCGAAGATATCACCCTGTCCGTCGTGGCTGCCTCCTCTTCCTCAGCACAGGGACGTTCCCCTTGTTCGATCCGGGACAGAAGATCTGGTTTAGCGATGGCATAATCTGTTGGACGAAAGAGCACATCCTTCGCAAGATAAGCTTGATTGATATGGAAAATACAGGCAGTCCTTGACTTATGACCACAATCGAGCCCAACATTTCTGCTGTTAAGTGAGACACTTAGTTCAGTTCAGTGACTTTTGTCCCATTTCACAACCTTTTGCATCAACACAATTGTTGCAAAAAAATAACCGAAATTGATAAAGTTAGTAACCCGGTTGGTTGTTAAGTGTACCTAGCTTCCCCATTGATTTTGCTCAAGATTGCAAAAGGGGATGACGTCACCTTGGGACACAACTCTTTGTTGTTGGAATGTGGTTTTATACAACTACAGTAGTATTCAAATTAGTAGACTGCAGTGTTTACAAGTTTGCATCTATGCTCTTTTGTTCTAAGTCAGTGTTTCTCAACCTTGGCAACTTGAAGATGTCTGGACTTCAAGTCCCAGAATTCCCCAGCCAGCGAATGCTGGCTGGGGAATTCTGGGACTTGAAGTCCAGACATCTTCAAGTTGCCAAGGTTGAGAAACGCTGTTCTAAGTAATGTTTCTTGTTTTCCCCAATAGTTAAAAAACAGTAGTGAGCAGTAAAGTACATAGTGATGGTGCTCTTCGTTTTGTCTGCTGCCATTTACAAACAGAATTCCTAACAGCAATGGTCGTAAGTATGAGTCAATTGCCAAGCATCTGGATATGACCTTGGGGGATGCTGCAAAGGTTACAAATGTGAAAAACATTCACAAGTCCATTTTTTTCAGTGCCGCTAAATGGTTATTAAATGAACTGTTGTTAAGTCGACAACCAGCTGTACTTCAGCCATCTACCCTGTTTTAGATGCCAAATCTCTTTAAGAGATTAAGAGGTTTTAGGCCGGGAGGTGCTTTTAAAAATAAGATGGGGCTGGCAGCACTTCACTTCCCTTAAAAAAATACAGGTAGTCCTTGACGTAGAACCACAATGCAGCCCGAAATTTATGTTGCTAAGCGAGTTTTGCCCCATTTTATGACCGTCCTTGCCACAATTGTTAAGTGTACCACTCCCGTTGTTAATTTAGGAATATGGTTGTTAAGTGAAGCTGGCTTCTCCATTGACTTGGTTTGTCAAAAGGCTGCGACCCCGGGACACAGCTCTCATAAATACATGAGAGTTACTAAGGGTCCAAATTTTGATCAGACGACCATGGGGATGCTGCAAGTATGAAAAATGATCCCAAATCTTTTTTTTTTTCCTTCAGGGATGTCGTAGCTTTGAACAGTCACTAAATGAACTGTTATTAAGTCAAGGACTAGCCTTAAAATAAAACCTAACCCTACAAGAAAATCTAATAGGAACCGAGAAGATTGTTCAGATACACGAATATCCCTCCCTTCCTATCGTCTTACGCGAGAATAAGCCACAGTAACTAGAGTGCAGTGGTTAGAGTGGAGTACTGCAGGCTCCTTCTGCTGGTCACTGCCTGCCAGCAGTTTGGCAGATCGATTCTCACTGCCTCAAGGTTGACTCGGCCTTCCGTCCTTCTGAGGTGGGTAAAATGAGGACCCAGATTGTTGGGGGCAAGAGGCTGGCTCTGTAAACCACCTAGAAAGGGCTGTAAAAGCACCATGAAGCGGTATATAAATCTAAGTGCCATTGCTATTGCTACTAATCCCCTCTATGGCTATGCCAAAAATTACAATTACAAAATTGTATTCAATTACAAAGATGTTGTGATGTTAAAATTATTTCCGAGGGGCAAGTGCAACTCTTGCTTGTCAAACTTCACATTAAGCTCCGTTCCCCTTAACAGGTCCTCCTGATTTACAAGTTTCTCAACAAACTTGAGAGTCGAACAGTTGTCCAAACTACCATACGCCACCCTTGGTCTAAGTGAGAAAAACCAGGATGGTGCTTCAAAAGGAAACCGAACGCAAACAGGATTAGAAATCCCAGCAATGTTCCCCAGATGTTCTCCTGAGGAACTTCTAGGGACCAGTCATGAAGGAGGCCATCATCTAGAGCAGTGTTTCTCAACCTTGGCAACTTGAAGATGTCTGGACTTCAACTCCCAGAATTCCCCAGCCAGCGAATGCTGGCTGGGGAATTCTGGGAGTTGAAGTCCGGACATCTTCAAGTTGCCAAGGTTGAGAAACACTGATCTAGAGCAGGGCTCTACAACCTTATCTACTTTTGAACCTCAACTCTCAGAATTCCCCAGGGAATTCTGGCTGTTGAAGTCCACAAGTCTTAAAATTGACTAAGTTGGAGACCTCTAAACTAGACAGTTCCTCAATGCTCATCAAAGAAGCCAAGATTCATGTTTTCAACCCATGAGGAGCAAAAACTGATTTTTTTTGTTTTACCCAAGGAGACCAGCGACTCGTAGTTACTCTTCATCACATTCTTGTAGAGTTCCTTCTGCCATTCCTCCAGGTTGCCCCACTCCTGCTCCGAGAAGTAGACACCGTTGTCCTCAAAAGTCATGGGCACCTGAAAGGCAGGAGGAGCAATAGCATGTGAGTAAAAACAGCCTGTAAAAGTACAATTTCTAATCTACTGCTCAGTCTATATATGGTCAAATCCTGGACGTCAATGGTAGGGCACATCTCAGAATGTTATGTTATGCACTATCAGGATGTTATGGCGTTCTAGGAGTTTGTTTTCTCCTGTGTGGTACAGCGTGACTCTGCATGCCCTAGTATGAACTAGGCCATGGGGGACACACACCTACACAAGGAACTATATTACAACATGAAAGTAAATCAATTAATGGGGTTTGGATCTTCTAGAAGGAGCTGTTGGTGCTCAGGTGGACCATCCTGGGCTCCAAAATTGGCATTGTTTGGTGTGAGAGGTGGCCCGTATCTCATCCATCTCAACTAAAAGGATGGGAGGTACATATAGGAGAACATATAGGAGGAATCTGATATCCCTGGCAGGCACAAATTCATCAGCTATTCAGGCGCCACTAAGTCTACTTAGCAGTGACGTTCACAACCTCCTGAAGTATTTTGGGTGGAGCAGACCTCAACTCAAGATCAATGAAGGGATGAGAGCAAACGCCGCACCAGCCAACATCTCAAACACAACTTGTTAGATTGGACAAAAGCCACCAGGAACAGAGGAACTGCCAATTTGCTCCCTTCTGTTCCATTTGAGAATGACCCTTAAAAACACCACAACTGGGAATGTCAGCTAAAACACGGCTGCTGGGACACGTCACATGTAAAAAGCTTAATGTGTGATTGGCGTTTGGGATTCCCATGACGGGCAGGTTCGGCCATTACAATCGATACTCTCGATTTACAGCTTGGCATTTTGGGTTTAATCCAGCCTGTGGCTTATTCCAGTAATCATCATCTTCTTTTAACGACCCCATAATCTCTTACGGGGTGGAGTCTGGGCAACTGAATGGAGCTAGCAGGGTGTTTACTGGCCAGATGCCTTTCCTGTTGACAATGCGGAGTTATATTCAGCAGATAACATTCTCATCACGCCAACTCACAGGCGCCTGATTGTGAGACAAGAGCTCCACCTATAGGCCACTGCACCACTTTGTGGCTTATTCCAACAATCTAGTTTTAAAACAGGCCTGGCTTAGCATGACATATAGACAGCAGCCCAGGCCGATATGCAGGAGATGGGCTGGGCCGGCTTTGTCACAGAATCCTCAAATGGAAAGTTTTGTTTTGGGGTCCAGCTGGTGTTCCCCACCCATGATTAAGACTTAAATTCCAGTGGAGGCAGTTGGGTCTCTTAAAACAGTGTTTTTCAACCTTTTTTGTGCAAAGGCACACTTTTTTCATAAAAAAAATCACAAGGCAAACCACCATTAGAAAATGTTTAAAAAAATTAACTCTGTGCCTATATTGACTATATATAAAGTGTTTTTCCCACAGCACACCTTACACTATGTCACTGCACACTAGTGTGCCGCGGCACAGTGGTTGAAAAACATTGTCTTAAAAAACCAGTTTCCAAGTCACCTTTAACTAAACCCTGGCAGAACCAGTACGGAATATAAATTAGAAGTAAACCTCACACTCCCTCACACTGATGGTGTTACCTACTTACTGTCTGCAAGAAAACCATCAAGTTCAGGGAGCACCAGTTCTCCTCCTCCTCCCCTCCTCCTCCTCCTATTCTTCTTCATTCTCTTCCTCCTCTCCACAACCCCCCCCCCTTCTAACACTGATGATGACCCAGCTAGGTCACGAGACACCTGCAAGAAAACCAGCAAGCTCAGAAAGTACCCAGGACCCCATAGTCCTCCTCCTCCTCCTCCTCCTCCTCCTCCTCCTCCTCCATCTATTCTACATCTCCCCTCCTTTCTAGCATTGATAATGTTACCTAGTTGGGTCATGAAAAATCTGCAAGAGAAACTACCAAGCTCAGAGAGCACCAAGTGCCTCAAAGTCATTGTCCTCCTCTTCTATCCAACACCCCCCCCCCCAAAATCAGGCCTGCAGGCATATTCCTCTCGGATCCTTGACCTGCCACACTTTCTATTATTCTACTATGCCTTTCCTGTTGTGGGAAAATGGGAGGGGGGATTGTACGGAGTGAGATGCGATGTAGTCAAAACAAAATTCCTTCCCCAAAAGCCAAGGTCATCCTTTGTCTCTGCACTGCTGCATCTGACTGGAACTGAGTGGGTGGAAGCTGCCAGCACGGCAGTGGGAGATTGGACCATGGGATGGACATGTGGGTGGGGGGGGGAGGGGGGGGAGAGGCAGGATCATGAACTTTCAGCTGAGTGGGGAAACCTGGAAGCTTTCAGATTCGGGTTTTCCCAAATGGGCCAACATGGCTCTTTCACTAAATTGGAACTCTCATTACTTAATGTAAATTATAAAATTTTTACTAAAATACTAGCAAATAGGTTAATGCTGGTTATTCAACAATTGATACACACTGACCAAACAGGTTTTATACAGGGGAGACAGATGAAAAGTAATGTCAGATTAATTATGAATGCATTAGAATATTTGGGAAAGAACAACCAGATCCCTGCTGCGTTTATGAAACAGTGGCGCTATCTCTAATTAGTGATTGGACTCATTTAACTAATGATAGAATACTGAATATCGAGGGACACGATCTGGTATATGGTTGGCATGCTTACCTGTTATTCAACAAAAAATTGGATAAGAAGTTTAAAAGTCATATTTTAAGAAATGCTTTACTGCGGGTCTGGAAAAAATACCAATATAAATTAAATGACAAGATACCCCTGTGGGCAATTCCTAGACATGCAATTGAAAATATGAACATAGCACCAAAACAGGATAGAACTACCTATAGACAGCTTCTCATTTTGGAAAGGGGGGGTACTACAACTAAAATCTTTAGAGGTATTAAAAGAGGAGAAGGTAGTTCAAACATGGTTCCAGTATGGGCAATTACAGGCCAGGTGGAAAATAGATCAAAAAATTGGTTTTATCCAAGCTGAAGATAATTTGTTTAAACAAATAAGAGATCAAAGCTTAATGCATATAAAGATGATATATAATGTATTAATACAGATGGATTCGGAAACAGAATTAGTTAAAGATTGTATGATAAAGTGGGCTCAAAATATTGAAGAACCAATAATGTTGGATACATGGGAAAGAATATGGGTAAGAAATGTGAAATTTACACAAGCTCAAAACCTGAGAGAAAATTTTTATAAGATATTCTATAGATGGCATTTAGATCCTAAAAAGTTGGCTTCTATGTATCCGAATGTACAGCCTAAATGTTGGAGATGTGGTTCTCTCGATGCTACATATTTTCATATATGGTGGACCTGCCAAAAGGTTAAGGCATTCTGGATAAAAATATAGTGGATTATGCAAAATATCTTTAAAAGAAAGATAAAGTTCACTCCTCAGTTATTCTTACTAGGTATATGTACTGACTTTACAGTGGTAGAGACTAACTTGATTCTGCACCTAATAACGGCAGCAAGACAGTAGGTGGCGCAATACTGGAAGAAGGAAGACTTGCCTACAACCCAAGAATGGACATTGAAAGTTATGAACTTAGCGGAGATGGCTAAAATATCGGCATATCTTAGAGACCACTCAAATGAGATATATAAACGAGACTGGAAAAAATGGATTGACTATATACAAAATAAATACGGGACCAAGAAATTCCAGTTAGCCTATGCTTAAGATCAGAAATGATTTAAATTGTTTAAAGTTGGCTCAGCAAGAAGCAGCTAAGGTCAATGTAGAGATGTCATTAATTTATTTCTTTTTTCTCAATAGATTTTAGACTGTGTTTGTTAGAAATCCATACTGTGTACGGGTTCTGGGAAGTCGGGGGGGGGGGAGGAGGGGGGGCTGGGGGGGGGAGGAGGGGGGTTGGGGGGGATGGTGGAGGGAGGGGCATACATTAGGTTAGACAAGAATTTGGTGGTAAACTAGAACTATTTTGACACACAAAAAATTGTACTCCGATGTCTTACTGATTGCGGAATGATGAAATGTTGGTTTTAAAAGAAATAAAACTTTTGAACCATTAAAAAAAAAAAATTGGAACTTTGAGCAATACTTTGCCTCGGACTCTGATTTAATTTTGGATGCTATTTGGAATCCTGACAAGACCCCCCCCCTTCTCTTCCAACACCAATATGAACTAGTTGAGTCATGAAATACCCACAAGAAAAACCCCGAGCTCAGAAAGCAGCAAGGAGCCCCTTCTCTCAATTCCTCTAACACCACCCTCCAAATTAAGAAGGTCTCCCACGATTGCAAATCCTGCAAGGAAAACGAAGCGACTCCCGTCCCAATCCTCTTACCTTGGGCGTTTCCCCCTTGGATCCCGGGGGAAGTCGGAGGATCCAGAAGTTCTGGTTCTTCAAGAGGTTCTCCATGTTCTCCAGCCTCCTCTGGAGCAGCCCGTATTCCTGGATCAAGGTGCCCAGAGCCGTCAACTTGCATTCCATCTGGTTGCCGAAGTCCACCACGGCATTCTCGCAATCCACGTATTTTTTCTCATTGGTCATCACGCGGCGCTCCAGGTTGAGCAACCGACTGGCGTGGGCATCAACCTTCCTCTCTACCGCTTGGATGGCGGCCACGACGGTCCAGAGAGAAAGCTCGGCCATGTTTTGCTTGACCTCCCGGTCAAAAGTCTGCTCGGGAAGAAGAGGGACTGGCTGGCGGGACTCCATCTTCCAATCTGCGAATTCTTTAATGACAAAAAGAGAAAAACTACTTAAGGAGTAGCAAAAGGAGATAATATTGGCTGCCGTGTGGGGTCCGTGGTTGTTGTTGAGTTGCTGGACCAGGTGGTTTTTCCCCTAATGTTTCATCACCGAACTAGGGAACATCATCAGTGCTAAGAGAGAAGCGGAGTTTGCTCTTTTAAAAAATAATAAGAACTCACTGCTTCCTAATTATGTTACCTAGTGTGGTGATGAGACACCTGCAAGAAAACAGCCAAGCTCAAGAAGCACCAAAGTCCCGCACAGTCCTCCTCCACCTCTCTGCAACCCCCTCCTCCCGTCTAGTCCTCTCCACCACCCTCCTCTTTTCCACAAACCCCCTCTCCCTTCTAGTCCTCTCCACCTTCCTCCTCTTCACCCTCCTCCTCTCCACAAACCCCCATACCTTGTAGTCCTCTCCACCCTCCTCCTCTCCACAAACCCCCATACCTTGTAGTCCTCTCCACCCTCCTCCTCTCCAACAGCCCTAGCACTGATGTTTCCTAGTGGGAGTCAAGAAACGTCTGCAAAAAGAAAGAAAGAAAGAAGCTCAGAGTGGACCAAGAACTCTACAGTGTTTCTCCTCCCCCTGTCCGCAAAGCTCACTCCCCTCAACCACTGGTGACGTCACCTAGCTGGATAATGAAAGGTCTGAAAGAAAGCCACCAAGGCCAGAGAGGAGCAAGGGCGCCAACATTAAGTGGAATCAATTATTTTGACTTGCTTTAGGTTGGACCAGACCTCCAAGGTCCCTTCCAAATCTGCTGTTTTTTTGTTCCGAATGGTGTTAGATTAGAAGACCTTCAAAATTGCTTCCAACTTCGTTATTCTCTGCAGTAGGGGGTTGGACTAGAAGATCTCCAAGGTCCCTTCCAGCTCTAATCAGAGAGCGAGTCAGACAGACAGACAGACAAGTATATAAAACATAATATCTAACAGTATTTTTTCCCTGTTTGAACTGTAGTTATTTGCATTTCATCATTTAGTTTTAAAAGAAACGTTCCTGGTAAGAGGCGAAAATTGAAATTATTGAGCGCTTTCTCATTCCCTTTTGTCTACATTCATTAGTCAATAGCTAATGTCCTCGATTTAAGATGGTTCACTTAACAACCATTCGAAGGTACAATGGTACTGAAAAAAGCCACCATTTTCCACACTTATGACCATCAAAATTAACATGCTCAGCAAAACTGACTCGTATTTATGACTGTCGCAGGGACCCAGAGATGAGTTGGTCATGCGATTCTCCTTTCGTGATCTTCCAACTGCAGAAACCCACAGGGATTCATTTAACAACGAATTTTGCAACGGCAGTGATTCGCTTAACAGCCCTGGCAAGAACAGTCATAAAATGGGGAAAGAACTATCCTTTCACCCAGAAATAGAAATCCGAGGTTCAACTGTGGCCATAAGTCAAGGACTATCTATACCGCAAGAATAACACCTTAGTTGAGTTTGAATTTGTGTATTTTTCCCCCTTAAAATAGCTGGCATACCCATAATATTCGAATAATTCATAATTCCCGGTAGGAATAAATTTAAACATTTCACAGACTAACAGAGTTGGAAGAGACCTTGGAGGTCATCTAGTGCAACCCCCATCCTCATCTCCGCCCAAGCAAGAAACACGATATTGTTTTGGACAAATTGCAGAAAACAGCGATAAAACTGCCACAATTTCATGAAATTAATTTGAATTTCTTAGGCTAATTTTGCCCAGAATAGAAATAAAGATATATTTTTCTCATTCTGCCCCCTTGTGATGTATATCTCACACACACACACATACACACACACACACACACACACACACACACACACTCAAGATAATTTGAACTCTGTGCCACAAAATATAAATGTACAAAAAGCAGGAGGCGAAATATAAAAAAATATAACTTTTTTTTATAACGTTTTAGCGACTGTTCCAAGCTGAAAAATGTGACTTATCGCCCTGTTTCGTGGTTATGACCTTTCCAGGGATCCAAATTCGGACGCAGGGCAACTGATTCACATTTATGACGGTCACATGATCCCCTTTTGCAGCCTTCTGACCGTAGGGGGAAAGCCAAGATTCATTTCACAACCAGGTGATGAAATTATCAAACAGCGAGTCGCTTACCGATAAAGAGGACAGCAGCAAGGCAAGGCGTCAAATGGGACCAAACACACTTGGCGATGAAAATGTGGGGATCCATTTGGGGTTTTAATATCAAGAGCCTCAGAAGAGACATTTCGTAAAATTCAGCTTTTATTTATTCCCATATAAGCAGTCCTCGACTTACAACAGTTTGATTAGAGATCGTTCCAAGGTTTAACAGCAGTGGGGAAAAATGGACTGCAGGGCCTGTTTTTCACACTGCTGCAGCCTCCGTCATGGCCACGTGGTCAAAATTCAGCCGCTCAGCAACCGATTCACACTTACGACAGTTTCCCTTTTGCGACCTTCGGACAAGCAGAGCCAAGGGGGAAGACGGATTCGCCGAACAACCTAACTTAGCAACTGCAGTGATTCGATGAATGACAGGGGGCAAGGAAGGTTGCGAACATGGGGCGAAGCTCGCTTCCCAACCGTCTCGCTTAGCGACGGTTGAGCTCCATCATGGTCGTAAGTCGAGGACTCGCTCTGTTCCTACTTTTAAGTGAAGTTTAAAGACTGTTGGGTAAGAAAGGGTGAAGTTAGAAGGAAAAACACCTGTTTTGGGTCTTTTTTCTTGTTGCTTTACCTGAAATAATTGACGGCCGACAAAAAAATCTCCAAATTGTGTTCGCCGTTCTTACTGTCCCATAACACAACTGTGTTCTTTTACACAACTGCCTTGCCAGAAAGGAAGAGCTGAGGCAGAGAGGTTCCTTCCATCATCTCTCGCTTGAGGGCAGCTAAGGGGCTGGATTGACCCAGGTCCTTGGTGAGCGACGTTCACCTGGTCGCTGTAAGGATGAGGAAGCGGGTGTGAGAAGCAACAATGCGCAACGAAGACTCATTTCTATATTTTCCTTTTTTTATGCGTTTATATCCCACTTGTGGACCAGTTTATTTAAAAGTAACACAAGACGGCAACGGGGCTGACTGTTACTTCTGTTTTCCCCACGACAATCCTGTGTGGTGGACGGGATTGAGAGGAAAGGATTGCCACAAAGTCACCCAGCTGATTTTCATGTCCTAGGTGGGCCTAGAACTCCCTGTCTCCTGGTGATTGGCCCAAAGTCACCCAATTGGCTCTCAGGCCTAAGGAAGAACTAGAACTCACCGACTCCTGGTGATTGGCCCAAAGTCATCCAGTTTGGCTTTCAGGCTTAAGGTGGGACTAGAACTCCCTGTCTCCTGGTGATTGGCCCAAAGTCACCCAATTGGCTCTCAGGCCTAAGGAAGAACTAGAACTCACCGACTCCTGGTGATTGGCCCAAAGTCATCCAGTTTGGCTTTCAGGCTTAAGGTGGGACTAGAACTCCCTGTCTCCTGGTGATTGGCCCAAAGTCACCCAATTGGCTCTCAGGCCTAAGGAAGAACTAGAACTCACCGACTCCTGGTGATTGGCCCAAAGTCATCCAGTTTGGCTTTCAGGCTTAAGGTGGGACTAGAACTCCCTGTCTCCTGGTGATTGGCCCAAAGTCACCCAATTGGCTCTCAGGCCTAAGGAAGAACTAGAACTCACCGACTCCTGGTGATTGGCCGAAAGTCATCCAGTTTGGCTTTCAGGCTTAAGGTGGGACTAGAACTCACTGTCTCCTGGTGATTGGCCCAAAGTCACCCAATTGGCTCTCAGGCCTAAGGAAGAACTAGAACTCACCGACTCCTGGTGATTGGCCGAAAGTCATCCAGTTTGGCTTTCAGGCCTACGGTGGGACTAGAACTCCTTGTCTCCTGGTGATTGGCTCAAAGTCACCCAGCCCAATTTCAGGCCTAAGGCGGGACTGGAACTCACTGTCTCCTGGTGATTGGCCCAAAGACACCCAATTGGCTCTCAGGCGTAAGGAAGAACTAGAACTCACCGACTCCTGGTGATTGGCCCAAAGTCATCCACTTGGCTTTCAGGCCTAAGGCGGGACTAGAACTCACTGTCTCCTGGTGATTGCCTCAAAGTCGCCCAATTGGCTCTCGGACCTAAGGAAGAACTAGAACTCCCAGTCTCTTGGTGATTGGCTCAAAGTCACCCAGCTGCCTTTCCCACCTAAACCAGCACTAGAACTCACAGCCGCCCCTCCCCATAGAGAAGAGCAACCAAGATATGGAGCTACCCCTCCCCCGCAACCCAAGAACCCCCCCCTCCAGACCAGAACTACTACTCCCATCATCCCCAACTGCGGAAGACCAAGCCTTCCTAGTCCTTCAGCACCCACTTCTAGGGTGCCAAGCAGGTCCCCCCTCCCACAGGGCCAGAACTATAAAATCCATCATCCCCAACTGGGACAGGACTAGCCTTGCTAGGCCCCTCAAGATTACCTCCCAGTTTGAGGGAGGGTCCCCCTGGGACAGAACTACAACTCCCATCCTCCCCCACCAGGGCAACCCAGGCTTTGATCGGCCTTTAGAAACAACTCCACCTTTGGGGGAGACAAGCAACCCCGCCCCCACCATTCAGAGGGAGGCTCCCTCTGGGCCAGAACTACAATACCCATCATCCCCCAACTGAGATGGGCCAGGCCTTGCTAGGCCTTTAGGACTTTCAGCCCCCACCCACCCACCCCCCACTTCTGAAGAGCCAGCAAAAACGCCCCGCAGTGGAGGGGGGCAGAACTACAACCCCCATCATCCCCCAACGGGAGCAAACCAGGCCTCGCTAGGCCTTGAGGACCACCCCATCCGCCCCCCCACTCCCCAATTTTGGGGATCCCCCCAAGTCCAAAGGAGAGGGTCCCCCAGGGGGTCAAAGGTCAGCCGAGGGAGCCCCTCCCTCCCTGTAAGTCGACCCCCTCCTCCCAGCCGGCCTTTGTTCCCCAGCGAGGGGAAGGGAGGGGCAGCCCAGACCCCCCTTCCCCCAAGCAGGCTACTCCCCCCCAGTTTCGAGCCGGGGGGGCGGCCTTAGAGGGAGGGGGGCGCGGTGGCGGCGGGAGGGGGGGGAGATGAGTCGCGCTTACCCACCGGAGACGTCGAGCGAACGGTGAGGGTCGAGAGGCGCGCATGCGCGGAGCCGGGGCCTTGGGAGGGAGGGAGGGAGGGGTGGGGAGGACGCTTTCCTTCAGCGACCGGGGAGGGAGAGAGAAAGAGAGAGGGAGGGAGAGAAAGGAGAGAGCGCATGCGCGGCAAAAGGACATTGTTGGTTTTTTCTTTTCCTTGCGCGGCAGGAAGGGGCCGCAGCGCCCCCTCCGGCGGGAGGAGTTAAGGCGGGGGCGAGGAAGCCCGGCGCGCCGCGCGACGGAAGTCAGAATCCGGAAATAAGAACGGAATTCCGGAAATAAAAGAAAACAACGGAAGCCATTTCCGGGTGCTTCGCTTGGCATTTCGTGCCTGGTTTTTGTCACCCTAGAAGACCCCTCCCCTCCCCTAAGGCTCCAAGGACACCCCTCTTTCAAGGGCCCCCCAGAAGCCCCTTCCCCTCGCCTAAAGGTCTCTCAGAAGCCCCCTCCCCTTGACTCCTGGTGGAACAGCTTGCCACCAGAAATTGTGGGTGCTGCAACAGTGGAGGCTTTTAAGAAGAGACGGGACAGACAGTTGCCTGAAATGATTCAGGATCTCCCGCTTGAGCAAAGGGGTTGGACTAGAAGACCTCCAAGGTCCCTTCTAGCTCTGTCCTGATTGATTGATTGACATGCAAGAATGATGGTTTTGTGGGAGCCACTAGGAACTGAGCAGCTCAAGAGTTGGGATCCAATGTACTATGGCAGCCAACAACGGACATAACGTTCAATGAAAGCGTCACATTCTCAATCCCTGTTGAACGTCCTTCAGATTTAGAAGATGGGCAGGATGGGAGAAAAGCACCTGGCGAGTCCACCATCTCTCTGCAACAAAGAAACGGCTGGCTGGGGAACCCTGGGAGTTGAAGTCCACGCATTTTAAGGTGGCCATATTTGGAAAACACCGATTTAAAGGGAACGTTTCATGTGTTTCCCTTTAGCTACAAAATCCTCTCCCTCCCGCCACAGAAAGGATTTTGAAAAATGATAATCTCTCTCAAGTGTACCAAAAAACGAGAAAAAAAAATATAAGCAAGCCTTCCATTGGCAACCCCCCACCACACCTGCAAAATAAACAGGTAGTCCTCAACTTGCAAACGTTTGTTCAGTGACTGAGATTACATTGGCGCTGAAAAAAGTGACTTATTACTGTTTCTCACACTTAGGAATGTTGCAGCACCATGATCATGTGATCAAAATTCGAACCAGCTCATCTTTATGCAGAGTCAAGCGATCCCCTGTGGCGACCTTGTGACAAGCAACTCCAGATGTTCTGGGGGCTCCCAGAGTGGAGGTTTACCAGAGGAGACTGGGGCAGCCATTTCTCTGAAATGTTTCAGGATGTCCAGCTTGAGCAGGGGGGTTGGGCTAGATGACCTCCAAGGTCACTTCCATCTCTGTCATTCTATGATTCTTTTAAGAGTCTCCTGCTTGAGCAGAGGGAAGGGACTGGAAGACCCCCGAGGTCCCTTCCGACTCTGTCCTTGTACCATTATTAAGGTCAATGGGGAAGCCAGATTCACCGAACAATGCTATCTGAAGAGTTGTTACTCTTGAACTAGTAGTAACAACTAGTAGTAACAACTGCAGTTGTTCAGATAATAACTGAACATTTACTATCTGAACAACTGCAGGGATTCACTTAACAACTGTGGTAAAAGGGGTCGTACAATAGGTCAAAGCTTATATCCCTGTCTCTCTGGCGCAGTGGTTAAATGCAGCACTACAGGCTACTTCAACTGAGTGCAGTCCGGCGGTTCAAATCTCACTGGCTCAGGGTTGACTCAGCCTTCCATCCTTCCGAGGTGGGTAAAATGAGGAGCCGGATTGTTGTTGGGGCCAATATGCTGACTCTGTGAACCGCTTAGAGAAGGCGGAAAGCCCTATGAAGCGGTATATAAGTCTAACTGCTATTCCTATTGCTAAATATGGGCTCAGTTGTGGGCCAACTATACAATTAAAGTAAGAAAGGTTGGGCATCGCTGAAGATTCTGGGATCCTAGGGACAAATTGCTCCGAGGCCTTCCCCATAGCCCATCATCCCCGCTACCGACAGCTCTGCCCTTCCCACAGGTATTTTCAGGAAGCCCCCTCCCCTCAATTATCAAGGAAAGAAAGCCGAAGGTTTAAGCAGATGCTTACCAAATAAATCAGGCTCCACTTTTATTATCAAAAAGAAGAGAAGGGGGAAAGGGAGGGGTCAAGGAAGCCAGAAGCTTGGAGAATATAGTTTGTGTCCATCAAGATTACGGTGCCGGAAGAGATGAAGGTTAGTTGAGCCAGAACCCCATTACTGGCTTGGAGGGAGGGACCCCAATCAGTGCTCCAGTGGGCAGAGAGGAAGGTATCTCTGCAGGACGTCCTTCCCCCTCTCCCAGATTAAGTTCTCTGTCCCGGAATACCAGGGCTAGTTTTTTTGGGGAGGGGGGGTGCAGGAAACAGAGACGGCCCCTCACTCCCCCATGTGTGTCCGCAAGTGATACTTGAGCGACTGCTTATAGCGGAAGCACTTGGCGCACTCCGTACACGGGTATGGCCGCTCACCGGTGTGCGCCCGCTGGTGCTCAAGTAGGTGATGCTTCTGGGTGAAATTCTTCCCGCACTCGGCACAGTGGTACGGCCGCTCGCCCGTGTGGATACGCTGGTGCTCGAGCAGATGGTGCTTGCGAATGAAACCCTTGCCGCACTCGCTGCAGGCGTGGGGCCGCTCGCGGGTGTGCACCCGGTAGTGGTTGGTCAGCTTCGACTTCTCGCTGAATGTCTTGTCGCACTGGCTGCACTTGTACGGACGCTCGCCCGTATGAGTCCGCTGATGTCGCAGAAGGTGGGACGGCCGACTGAAGGCCTTCCCACACTGCGGGCAGATGAAGGACAGCTCGGTTTTGCCGGCATGCACCCGCTGGTGCATGGCCAGCGAGATCTGCAGCCGGAAGCTCTTCTGGCACTCGCCGCACGAGTACGGGCGCTCACCAACGTGCGTGATCTGGTGCTTGCTCAAGCTCGACTTGTGGCTGAAGCTGCTGTCGCACTCGCTACACTTGTAGGGCTTGCCGGGCGGCGGGCGAGGCTGAGGCTGTTGCTTGAAGCTACGTTTGTTAGCGTAGTTCTGTCCGCGGCGGGGCGGAGGAGCCACCCCGCGCCGTGCCGTGTGCAGCCGCTGGTGCAGGAGGTACTGCTGCTTGATGCGGAAGCTGAGGTCGCAGGCGTGGCACTCGTAGGGCCCCTCCTTGAGGTGGTTACGCTGATGGATTATGTAGTTGATCCGCAGCATGAAGCTCTTGCCGCAGTCTGGACAGATGTATGGCCGCTCGCGCGTCCGGTTTCGCTGCTGCAGGGTGACCGGACGCGTTTCAACGCTATTGTCTCTCTCGCAGAGCGGGGCGCAGATCCCAACGGTGGGTCGGGGTGGCTTGGTCACCCTCTGCTCCTCCCGCAGAACCTCCACATTGCAGGTCAGCGAGCAGGGCGGCTCGGCCCGGGACGAAAACAACCCCCGGGTCTCCAAACTGACGGGATCTTCTTCCTCCTCCTCCTCTTCCTCCTCCTCTTCTTCCTCTTCCTCCTCTTCTTCTTCCTCCTCCTCCTCTTCCTCCTCCATTTTGATTACGATCCCGTCATCTTGCAAAAAAGACAGAAAAGCAAAAGAAAATCAGTGGGTTCGCACACAGCATCGTGCGGCAACAAGAAAAACCATTTAAGGCTCAAAACCTCCTGCGACGGGCAGGAGGAAGAATCGCGGCAGCTACCATCCTCAAAACACAGAAACTCTGTAAAACATTTCAGACTCATTCAGGATATTTAAGTACAGGTAGTCCTCTGCTTACGACCAAAGCATGTTGGCTGGGTGGTTCTCGGAGTTGAAGTCCACCCTTTTTAAAGCACACTGGATAATTCTGGGAATTGAAGTCCGCCCCTCTTAAAAGACACTGGCTGTGGAATTCTGCGAATTGAAGTCCACCCCACTTAAAGCCATGACCCGTCAAAACCGTGCTCGACTAAGCCGCGCCCGATTAAACCGCGTCGCTGATGTCATCAACAGGGCGACAACAGCCAGCGCGGAGAAAGAAGGGCGCTTTAAATAGCGCTTTGAAAGCAAGCCGATTCAAGTTAAGGTAAGGGTTAGGTTTAGGGTTAGGTTTAGGGTTAGGTTTAGGGTTAGCGTTAGGTTTAGGGTTAGGTTAAGGGTTAGGTGTTGTAATATAGTTCCTTGTGCAGGTGTGTGTCCTCCATGGCCTAGTTCATACTAGGGCCTGCAGAGTCATGCTGAATCACACAGGAGACAACTGGCTCCGAGAAAGCCATAACATCCTGATAGTGAATAACATAACATTCTGAGATGTGCCCTACCATTGACGTCCAGGATTTGACCATATATAGAAAGAACTTTCCTGAAGCAGTAGATTAGAAATTGTACTTTTACAGGCTGTTTTTACTCACATGCTATTGCTCCTCCTGCCTTCGTCCTATCTCAATAAAAGGGGCTACCAGACCCCCAATCTGGGTCGCTCCATCTCGAGAAAGTTCGTGTCCTGTCTTTTCTCAACATTGGCCCCATGGGCAAACCACGGGAACATCACATTTGGTAGCAGAGGATGGTTACTTCACATTTGGTGACCCCGACGTGATTCGAACACGCAGCCTTCACAGTTAGGGTTAGGTTTAGCGTAGGTTAAGGGTTAGGATTAGGTTTAGGGTTAGGCTAAGGGTTAGGTTTAGGGTTAGGTTTAGGATTAGGTTTAGGGGGGTTAGGTTTAGGTTTAGGGGTTAATTTTAGGTTTAGTGTTTACAGCGTGCTTCTGTCTCCATGCTGTTGTCACCCTGTTGATGACGTCAGCTACGCGGTTTCGTCGAGCGCGGTTTAGTCGAACGCGGTTTTGTGGTGGAACCCTTAAAGCATGCCAGCTGAGGGATCCTCTACTCACCCGTGCAGTTGCTGTGCTGCACAGTGACCCTCTTGATCTCGCCAAAGTTCACGTCGTACTCGCTTCCTTCCTCCAGGTTGTTGTTCCTGGCAAAGTTCCCCAACGGAGTGGCTGCGCTGTAGGGGCTGCCGCAGGGGGCTTCGGGGTCCAAGCCTTGGAAATCTCCCTCCGAACTCCCGGACATCTGATGTTGCTCCAGATCTCCAGGACATTCGTCGGAATGAGGCTCTTCCGTTTTGATCACCACCCTGATGCCAGCTGCGGGGAGGAAAGTGTCACAAAAGCTTCGATTGGTTCCGGTACTGGTGGTCCTCGCGGCTTAACGACAGTTGGCTTAGCAACCATTCAAAGTTACAACGGCCCTGAAAAAAAGCAACTTGGGGCCATTTTCACACTTACGACCGCTGTGTGGACGTGGTCACAATTCAGACGCTGTGCGAACTGACTCATCTTTACGATGGTGGCACTGTCCCGGGGTCGTGTGATCGACTTTTCCGACCGTCTGACAAGGAAGATCAACGGGGAAGCCGGATTTCCTTAACTACTCCAGTGATTCCCTTAACAATCCTGGGTGTCCTCCCATCTTAAAGCCTAGCTGGCTGGGGGACTCTGGGTTGGAGTCTTCAAGTGAAATGAGATTAATCTCATTCTAGGCTAACCCCTGCCTGATCTAAAGATAATTTCATTTAATCTCCTTGCAAATCTCTTCCCAACGGAGGCGGGGACTCACCTGCTGTGGGGTCGGGAAGCCTTCCCTGTTCTTCTGAGTCCTGTTCGTCGGGCGCCCGCTCGGTCTGCGACAAAACGCCTGGCTTGGAAATGGCATAATCTGCGGTGGGGACAGAGGGGGTCAGCCCTTAGATTTAGGGCCATGTGACCAGACTCGGGTTCAAAATGCACTGGGGGGGGGGTGGCGGTCAGGTATGGGGAGGTTCAGAAGCAGGGAAGCATAAGGCATGCTTGAGAAACATAACATGTTGTGCCTCTGGGCACTTAAAGCAGATGAAAGAGATGGAGAGGGAAGGAGAGGGAGGGAGGGAGGAAGAAAGAGAAAGAGAGAGAGAGAAAGAGAAAGAAAGAAAGAAAGAGAAAGGAAAGAAAGAAAGAAAGAAAAAGGAAAGAAAGAAAGAAAAAGAAAGAAAGAAAGAAAAGAAAAAGGGAGGGAAGAAAAAGAAGGGAGGGAAGATGGAAGTAATGAATTAATGATGGAAGGAAGAAAAGAAAGAAGGAAGGAAGGAAAGAAGGAAGGGAGAAAGAAGAAAAAGGAGAAAAGAAGGAAGAAACAAAGAGGGAGGGAGGGAGGGAGGGAGGAAGAAAGAGAGAGAGAGGAAGAAAGAAAGAAAGAAAGAAAGAAAGAAAGAAAGAAAGAGAAAGAAAAAAGAAAGAAAAAGAAGGGAGGGAAGATGGAAGTAATGAATTAATGATGGAAGGAAGAAAAGAAAGAAGGAAGGAAGGAAAGAAGGAAGGGAGAAAGAAGAAAGAAGAAAAAGGAGAAAAGAAGGAAGGAAGGAAGAGGGAGGGAGAGGGAGGGAGCAGGAGACTGTTACAGAATTATGGTATGACAGAGTTATGAGACATTAGAGGTCATCTAGTGCAGCCCCCTGCTCAACCAGGAAACCCTAGACCCTTTGAGACGGGTGGCTGTCCAGTCACTTCTTGAAAACCTCCAGTGATAAAGAACCCACAGCCTCTGGTGGCAAGCAGTTCCACTGGTTAATTGTCCTCACTCTTAGGGCATTTCTCCTTAATTCCAGGTTAATTGCAGCCCACCCACCAACCCACCCAAATGGAGCAGAGCTGTGGCCCCTTACCCAAAGAGACCAAGGACTGGTGGTTGCCCTTCATCAAATTCTTGTAGAGTTCCTTCTGCCATTCTTCCAGTTTCTCCCATTCCTTCTCGTTGAAGTAGACCGACATGTCGTCAAAGGTCACTGGCACCTGGAACCACAACACTCAGCATTAACACCTGTCAGAGAAAACTAGAACCTCTCCCCTTCCTTCCTTCCTTCCTTCCTTCCTTCCTTCCTTCCTTCCTTCCTTCCTTCCTTCCTTCCTTCCTTCCTTCCTTCCTTCCATTCATTCTTCTTTCCTCCAAGTAGCACTGATGATGTTCCCTAGTTGGGTCATGAAACATCTGCAAGGAAACCACCCAGCTCAGAGAGCACCAAGGGTTCCACCACAAATGCGCGAACAACAAAAGCGCGCCTGACTAAACCGCGGTGACAAAACCGCGCCGACAAAACCGCGCGACGAATGAGCGACGAATTAGCCCTAAAGCGCGCCGACAAAAGAGCGCCGACAGAAGCGCGCTGTAACATAATCCTAAACCTAACCCTAAACCTAACCCTAAAACTAACCCTAAACCTTACCTTAACTTAAATCGCGCTTCTGTCGGCGCACTGTTGTCGGCGCGCTTTTGAAATCGCGGTTTTAGCTCCGCGGTTTTGTCGGCGCGCTTATGACGTTCGCGCTTTTGTCGGGTCACGAGCACCAAGGACCCCACAGTCCTCTTCCTTCCCTCCTTCCTTCCTTCCCTCCTCCCTTCCTCTCAGATCCAAGGCCAACCGAGCAAATATGGCTCATTCTCAATAAAAGAGAATATTTAGCAGTTTAGCAGTTAGCCTTCATCGGGCTTTCAGCCCTCTCTAAGCAATTTACAGAGTCAGCACATTGACCGCAACAATCTGGGACCTCATTTTATCCACCTCTGAAGACTGGAAGGCTGAGACAACCTTGAGCTGGTGAGATTAGAACCGCTGCAGATAACAGTCAGCTCAGGAACTCAGGGTTGAGATGACCGGCTGTGGTTTTGATTTGATTTGATTTATTGCATTTCTATTCCGCCCTATTCCCAGAGGGGCTCAGGGAGGCTCGCAAACCAAGTAAGGCGGGGGTGGGGAATACAAACAGGAGGGGGAAAAAACAACGGACAAACAACTGCAACAATTTAAAAACACCCAACAGCCACACAATTCGAGCGGGGGAGGGGAACTCGTCCAGCCCCAGGCCTGTCGGAACAGCCAGGTTTTAAGGGCTTTGCGGAAAGCCTGAAGGGTGGTGAGGGTCCGAATCTCCACGGGGAGTTCGTTCCAGAGGTTTTCTTACAGACATTTCATGACTCAACTAGGGAACATCATCAGTGCTAGAAGGGCATGGGGTTTGTAGAGAGGAGGAGGAAAATGGAGAAGAGGAGAAAATGGACTGGGAGGTCCTTCGTGCTGAGCTGGATGGTTTCCTTGCAGACATCTCATGACCCAACTAGGTAACATCATCAGTGCTAGATGGGAGGAGGCGGAGTTACATAATGAAACGTCTGCCAGAAAACTGCCGAGCACAGAGAGCACCAAGGATCCACAGTCCTCCTACTCCCTCCCTCCATCGCCTCCTCCTCCTCCCTTCTAGCCCTGATGACGTTACCCAATTGGGTCATGCAACGTCTGCAAGAAAACAACCCAGCTCTGAGAGCACCGAGGATCCCACAGTCCTCTTCTCCCTCCCTCCCTCCCACCCATCCACCCACCCATCCTTTTTCTTCCTCCTCCTCCATTCCTTTCTAGCCCTGATGAAGTTACCTAGTTGGGTCATGAAATGGTTCCACCACAAAACCATGGTAGACTAAAGCGCGTGTGACTAAAGTGTGGTGACAAAACCGCACCGTCAAAACCGCGCGACAACAGCACGCCGACAACAGCGCGCCAACAGAAGCGCGCTGTAACATAACCCTAAAAATAACCCTAAACCTAACCCTAAACCTTACCTTAAGTTAAATCGTGCTTCTGTCGGCGCGCTGTTGTCGGCGCGCTGTTGTCAGCGTGCTTTTGACATCGCGGTTTTAGCGCCACAGTGTTGTCGGCATGCTTTTGACGTTCGCGGTTATGTCGTGCCACGCATGAAAAGCCTTCAAGAAAACCACCCAGCTCGCAGTGCGCCAAGGAGACCATCCCCACCCCCCCCAGTTCAACCCTAAAGACTCTATGCTATTGGTGCCTATGTTTAGCCTGGAGAAGCAAGGTGAAGAGGCAGCTCCCCTGGCTGGGGAATCCTGGGAGTCGAAGCCCTCACATCACACCAGGGTTGAGGAACACCGCTAGGAAATACGGACATTTCAACATATTGGACAACCGTACGAGCAACGGGACAGGTAACGTTTCCCGTTCATACATAAATGCTTGATGCCGGAAACACGTGGGCTTCGTGCTCCGTGTCGAAATTGGATCCCTCCCTCTTTCTTCCTTGCTGGCTGGCAAGGGATCCGGTGAGGTCATCCTATCTGATCACATTTCAAGCCCGAGTGCCGTTTCCGAACGAAGCTCACCGAGCCCAGCCGCCCCTGTCATGGGGACAGCCTCTCCACCAGGGGCCACCTGGATTTTAAGAAGACCCCCAGACCCAACCAGCCACACAGCCCGCCGTTGTGTCAAGGCTTCCCCGCAAACAACACTGCGTCCCTTGTTGCGAAATGCCAACAGTGTTGTCATTCTGACCTTCCGACCACGTTTTCCCCAAAATAAGCCCTGGCGAAGGGAGGTGGGCACAGCCAGCACAGGAGGCGGTGAGCATGCGCGGACCAATAGCGTTTGGCAGCAGCCGCAGCCCGCGCAACGCGAGTGAGCTCATCATCTGCCCATGCAGCGGGTGGAGGGAGAGGCACGGTGGGGGGGAAGGCACATGATCTGGACCACACGGGCCACAGGAAAACCGAGTGTCGGTCGGCCGAAGTGGTGGGTGGCCGCGAGAACCTCGTCTTTGTGTTTTTGGGGCTCCCCTGCGGGACGACCAGATCACCTGCCTTCTGCCCCCCAGCTTCTGACTCAGGCCTATCGACTCTTACACAGTAACTTCTCGTTTCAAAGGTTGACAACCAGGGGGTTAATGGGCTGACAAGGGGGGCAAAAATGTAGACAAAAATTCAACGAACACGATCCGGCAGCTTTGCAATCATCAACCGTCTACAGCAGTGGTCTCCAACCTTGGCAACTTTAAGACCTGTGGACTTCAAATCCCGGAGTTCCTCAGCCAGCAACTCCCAGAGTTGAAGTCCACAGGTCTTAAAGTTGCCAAGGTTGGAGACCACTGGTCTACAGGACGTCCTCGACTTACAACAACATGCTTAGTGACTGTTCGAAGTTACAACAGCGTCGAAACAAAGTGACCCATGACCATTTTTCCTGCTGACGACCCTTGCAAGGATCCCCACAGTCGTGTGGTCAAAATTTGGCTGCTTGGTGACCTACTCGTATTTATGACATCTGTGGTATCCCAAGGGTCATGTGGTCAAAATTTGGACACTTAGCGACCGACTTGTATTTACGACGATCGGTATTCCCCAGGGGTCATACCATCCCCTTTTGCAACCTTCCGACAAGCAAACTCGACGGGCAAGCCAGTTTTGCTTAACCACCGTTTCTGATTTAACCACTGCCTCGCTTAGCGATGGAAATTCTGAGCCCAATTATGGTGATAGGTTGAGGACCACCCGTGTTATTATTTCCTCCGCTGCCTTGAAGACACACCGAGTGCTTCTCTACGGGCGACAAACTCCCGGGATGTCTTATCACACTTGGACCAATCAAAGGCAGGATGGGGTGTCAAACTGGCGCCCCATGGACCTGATGCCTCACGTGGAGGCCACACCCACCCCTGCTCCATAAAGGGGGGGAAACACGCTGTGACATGTCCCGTGACGGCAATGGGACACGGCAAGTTTGACACCTGTGTTCTAACTGGCTGGCTTCTAGGAATCGACACCCCGCGTCCATCTGGGGTTGTGATGCGATGTGCAAGAAAACTACACAACGGACTCATCCAGAATTCCCCCCTTTCCAGGCTGGTGACATGAAGGGGGGGAGGGTGGATTATTTTTGGGGGAGGGGGGGATGGTCCAGTGCATTTGCATCTATGTCCACACCCAGAGGCGCCCTGATGTTTGCAGAGACACTCACGTGAGTGGATCCATGAACACCCGCCAACGACGCTGATGCGAGTGAGGCCACCTGCGGGTGCAGAGGATTGTGCACCGCCTGCCTCCTCACACGGCCAAATGGCGATCAGCCCGCGGCCCTGAAGTGGGCCACAGATCACAGGTTGGGGACCCCTGCCTTATTCTGTACCCCAGACCAGGCCGAGGGAACCGTAGTTTTGCAGAGCGCCTGGTTCCTAAACATTTTCTGATGGCTTCGCTCGTTTGTGCGACTTGATTCCTGTCAAGCAGCGGATCGGCTTCGGGATCAGGAGTGGCACCAGGCTGCAGACTGGTGCAGGGACGATGACCAGTACAGGGTTACAGATCGGGGCAGGGGGTGAGGACCAGGGCGGGGATATGAGGACCGGTGGGGAGCTGCGGACCTATGTGGTGCCACAGCCCAGGAGTTGGAAACTCTGAATCTAAGTCAACATCTCATCCCACAGAACTCCCGGGACGAACATCGCCAGCCAAACCTACTTTCGGGGACTCTCCCTTGGAGCCCGGCGGGAAGCGCAGGATCCAGAAGTTGCGGTTCTTCAACAGGTTCTCCATGTTTTCCAAGCGGCGTTGCAGCAGGCCGTATTCCTGAATGAGGGTCCCCAACGCGGCCCACTTGCTCTCCAGCTGCCCGCCGATCTCCCCCGTCGTCTTCTCGCAATCTAGAACCTTCTTCTCCACCGTCCCGGTTCTGCCTTCCAGGTCCAGCAGGCGGGTGGTGTGCAAATCCACCTTCTTCTCCATGGCTTGGAAGGAGGCCACCAAGGTCAGGGCGATCTCGGCCGCTTGGTCCTCCCGGTCGAACATTGGGTCGGCTTCGATGGGCATCGGAGGGAGACGACGACGGGCGGCCGCTGCATCCCGTTGAGATGCCTGCTGGGGAGGATGGAGGGGACAAATTTAGGGTACCACCGGTGCACCCCTGCTTATGATGCCATGTCTCCCGATGCTGCCTGGTACTTAGTCCTCAACTCACGATGGCTCATTTAGTGACCACTCAAAGTTACAACGGACCCCCCAAAAGGGACCCTTTTTTCACTTACAACCTGTCAAAATTATGACGGTGGGCAACTGGCTCATATTTACGACGGTTGTAGCGTCCCCTTTTGCAATCTTCCGATAAACAGGAAGCCGGATTCACTTAACAGCCATGTGACTCCCAGTTAAAACCACAATGATTTACTTAATGACCATGACAGGAAATGTCGCAAAAGGGGGCAAAATGCCCTTAACAAATATCTCGCATTTTTTGACTGCAGAAATTTTTGGGGTTCCATTATGGTCGTAAGTCGAGGACTAGCGTTATATGGAAATAGGCACTTTCACCATTTTAACTTTATTTCTAAATTTATTTGCTGCTTGTCTCACTTCGGGCCGGTTCCCCAATCTTCCCGGAAGATTATAAGTATAGGTAGTCCTCGACTCTCAACCATTCACACTTAGCGACCGTTTGAAGTTGCAGCGGTATTGAAAAACGACTGTCCCTGCATCCCCCACAGTCACAGTCATGGGATCCAACATGCAGGCTCTCGTCAACTGACTCATATTTATGACAGTTGGAGAGTCCTGCGGGAGGGTCTCATTTTGCGACCTTCCCAGCTGGCTTCGGGCCAGCCAAGTCAAGGATTCACTTAATGGTCACACGATTCACTTAACAACTGTGGCAGCTCTTAAGATGTGTGGGGGGGGAGTCATTTAAACAAGTGGGACTTGCTTAAGATCTGCTTCATATAACGACCAGCTGTGGTTGTAAGTCTAGGACATATGGTTTTATACGGAATCCTCTTTAGTTGAAAGTTTCTGTCCTTGGAAGAAGGAAGACTAAATAATTTTTAATTGTGTTGAGGAATCGGATCCCAGCTTAATAGGCAGAGGAAATAAATTTAAAACCTACATTCCTTTTCTTTCCTTTTTCTTTCCTTCCTTTTTTCCTTCCTTCCTTCATCCCTACCTTCCTTCCATCATTAATTCATTACTTCCTTTCCCTTCCCTTTCTTTTCTTGCTTCCTTCCTTCATTTACTTCCTTCTTCCGACTTCCTCTCGCCCCGTTCTATGACGCTTCTGGCCACAGTGGATAAGTGAATCCCTCCAGTCGTTTACGTGAGTAATAGCGTCGTTAAGTGAATCAGACTTTGGGTCGCAAGAGCTGATCACGTGAGCCCCCGGGATGTTAAGCGAATCAGGTTCCCCTCCCCCCCAACGATCCGGAAAGGGGATCACCGCGACCGTTGTAAATACTTTTGAGCCCCCCCCCCCCCTGATGGTTGTTAAACATGACACAAGCGGTCCTCAGTTGTCCCTTTTTTTCCCCCAAGGACGTTGTACCCGGGAAGGGTCCCTGAATGAACCAACACAGGCCCCAAAGAAATATATTATATTATAAATCAAATTTTTATAGCTTTTTGGCAGCATGTCATCCATCTGTAAGACAGGCGGCTGAATAAATTGGATAAATAAATATAAATGCATGCAACGTAACAAGGGGAGGAAACATATTTTTCCCTGGTTGAGCTGAAATTTAGCTTCCTTTTTTCCTTTCCATTCCTCCTCCCTTCCTTCTGTCATTACTTCCTTCTGCCCTCCCTTCCTCTTCCTACTCTTTTCCTTCCTTCCCTCCTTCTTTCCTCCCTTCCCTTTTTTTCCTTCCTTCCTTCATTTCCTACCTTCTACTCTCCCTCTCCCTTCCTTTTCCTTTCTCTCTTGCTTTTCATTACTTTTTCCTCCTTCCCTCCCTTTTCCCTTCCTTTGTTTCTTTCCTACCATTCTCCCTTCCTTTTTGCTTTTCATTTGCTTTTTTCTACCCTCCCTTCTCTTTTCCTTTTCCCCCTTCTTTCCTTATTCCTTCCTTCCCTTTCTACTTCCTTCCTTTCCTTCTACCCTCCCTTCCCTTTTTCCTTCCACCTTCCCTCCTTTCCCTTCCCACCTTCCTTCTGTCATTAATTAATTTAATACTTCCTTCTCCCCTCCCTTTCCCCTTCTCTTTTCTTCCCTTTCTTTCTTTTCCTATTTTCCTTCCTTTTCATTTACTTCATTCTACCCTCGGTTCCCTTCCCTTTTTCTTTCCTTCTTCTTTCCTTTCCTTCCTCCTTCCCTTCATACATTCATTCCTTCCTCCTTCTCTCCCATCCCTTCCTCTCCCTTCCTCCTTGTTTTCATTCCTTCCTTTTCCTTCCATCCTCCCTCCCTAGATCCATTACTTCCTTCTTACCTCACTTCCCTTCCTCCTTTCTTTTGCTCCTCCCTCCCTCCCTCCCATCCTACGTTCATTAGCATCCTCTGACACCTGTGTAGGGCATTTGTCACCAAAATACTACAGGTAGTCCTCAAATTACAACCATTTCTTTTAGTGACTGTTTGGAGTCGCAACAGCCCTGGAAAAGCTGTTCTTTGATGCTTGCCACCGTGGCAATGTCCCCTAGGGTCACGGGCTCAAAATCCAGACGCCCAGACTCAAATTTATGACACAGTCACGGTTTCACGACGTGATTCCCTCTCCCGAACCTTCTCATTCCCTTAACGACCGCCTGCCTAACGGTTCGATTAGCCACCCAGGCAAGGAAAGTCATAAACCGGGAGAAGCCCCTTTTAACAAACGTCTCACTGCGCAACATAAATTTTGGGGCTCGTAAACTCAAGGACAGAAAACAATACAGAACAGAATAGAGAATAGAGGCAGGGGGAGATTCGCAGGTAGGCTCAAGAGCTCCTCCTGCTCGCCCCGGAGATCAGGAATCCCGGGGACCCTCCGATCTCCCTCCTGAGCTTAGAGAGACGACGTGGGAAGGGGGGTTACTGGCAGACGTTTCGCCACCTGACTAGGGAATGTCATCGATGTTGTGAGAAAGGGAGGGATGCTCTTAGAAATGCCTTTTGGTTGGGTGATGTTCCCTAGTTGGGTCATGAAACGTCCCTTCCTCCTTCTTTTTACCCTCCTCCACCTCTTCCGATTCTCCTCCTCCTGCTTTTTCCCTCCCCTCCCCTTCCTGCTCTTCCCTTTCTCCTTCTCCCCGTTTCCTCCTCTTGGACTAGATGGTCTCTGGAGTTCCCCCTTTAGACCCCCCCATTTGGGCTCAGCCCAAGGACAGTCAGCTTCCCAAAAGGCCATTTGGGGTGGGGGGGAGATGCCCCGTGGCCAAAGAGGAGAATAGAATAAAATAGAGAGAACAGAAAGAAAATAAAGGGGGAAAAAAGGAAGAGGAATAGAATAGCAAAGTTGGAAAGGACCATCCAGTCTCCAAGCCAGGCCCCAAGAAGGTCCAACCTGGGGGTGGGGCTGAAAGGGGCTGTCAAACCCAGAGGCTGGTATAGGGCCATTTCTAAGGGGTGGGTGGGGTCTTTTTTAAGGGGGGTGGGGTCTTTAGCCAAAGCCGGCCTCTGGGGGCTGACCATCCAGCCAGGACTCAAGAAGGAGGGGGGCAGGCAGCAGTCCAGCCTGGGGGTCCCAAGGGAGGGATCAAACCCCCCTATATTTAGAGGGGGGACCCTTAAGCCTAAGCCACCCTCTGGGGGTGGACGCCCCCTCCCCACAGCCTCCCTGCCAGGCCCCCCCAAACGGGCAGGGAAAAAGCAGCAGTCCAACTCGGGCCACTGCCCCAGCGGAGGGGGTGGCATCCCCAGTGGGGGAACAGCCGCTCCTTCCCTCTCACCCCCGCCCGCAACTGCTCTTCCCGGTACACCCCCCCGCCTCCCCCCCGCGCGCTCTTAGCGCCGCTCTTCCCGGTCACCCCCGCCCCCCTGCGCACGCTCTATACGCGCCTCCAGCGGCTCTTCCCGCTACCCCCCCCCTGCTCCGTTGTCAGACGGGCCTTCGGGGGGGTGGAGGGCGAAAGGAGGGGGCGCCGCCAGGTTTATCCCTCCTCCCCACCACCACCCCCGGCGGTCCACCACCCCCCCTCACCTGGGCAGGCGCCCCCCCCTCCATGATCCTTTGTTGCCCCCCCCGCCCGTGACGGGGCGCAGCGCCGCACAACGAGGCTCAGCCGGGCGAGGAGGCGGGAGGGGGAGGAGAAAAGCGCCGCGGGGTCCTTGCGACCGCCGGATAGCTTTCCCTGCCCGGCGGCGCCTGCGCAGAACGGGCTCCGCCGCTGCGTCAAAAAACCGCCGGCGCTCTATAGAGTTCAGCCTGGTCTACGGTCCGCCGTACGTGCGGTTCCCTCGCGCGCTCAGACGTCACACACATAAACACCGCCGCCCTTGCTAGGTTCAACTTATTTTTTAACACAGTCCCCTTTTGTTTCCCCCCCCCCCTCAATATTGATCTTGTGTTCCTCTCCAGGGAAGCCGGCCCGATTGGAGTCGGGCGGTCCGAGAAACGGAATCAATCCCTGTAAGGAAGAATGGAGGGAGAGATGGAGTGGAGACTGAAAGGGGATCAATACTTTATTTCAACGGAAGAGATGAGTTGGTCTCTCAAAAGAACTCTAAATCATAGTATATATTTATAGTTTGCTAAGTAACTATGTATGACTAAGTCATTTAATGATAAATGAATAACAAGGATGAGGAAATAAAAATAAAATGAAATCAAGATAAAAATAAAACCATTGCAAACACTATCCAGATTTACTAACCATTCAAAAATATTAAAAATCATTAATTTTAATACTAAAATAGTTTGTGTGTGTGTGTGTTGTATTTGGGTTGCTGTCTGGATGGTCTCTTATGACGAGCCGATGGACAGAGAATGGAAGCAGTGAACTTCCTCCCATATTTGGGCATTCCAGGGGTTGTGACTTAATAAATAAATAAATAAATAAATAAATAAATAAATAAATAAATAAATAAATAAATAATAAATACACGGGTTTTCTCCCGTGTAAAATTGGAGATGTCTTGGCGACGTTTCGACCAAGTCTCATTCGTCATCTTCAGGCTCGGTGCTTCCAGGAGCAATGTGAGATCTCAGCTGTTTCTTCCTTTTAACTGCCAGTGGGTAAACGGCCACATAACATGAACAGGCGGGATGATACCTCCCGCCTGCCAGCCATTTGGAAGCCTGCCCTTATTGATAAACGAGCCCCTAACATGATGAATGACACCAGGCCCACACTCACAAGAGCAACACAGCATATCACCACCAAACATCCACAAAGAAAGCAGACAAAAACCCACACTGATGAGGAGGCACAACCAAGGACCAGAAGCCAGACTGCAAATGCACAATTAGCCTCTTTAAACCCCTCCTATCCTTACATGAGACACAAACCCCCAACCAATCAGAACACACCTCCACCCAATCAGAACACAGCCAAGCTCCCACCCAGTCAGCTCAAACCCCAACTGATAGTTAAAAGGAAGAAACAGCCAAGATCTCACATTGCTCCTGGAAGCACGAAGCCTGAAGATGACGAATGAGACTTCGTCGAAACGTCGCCAAGACATCTCCAATTTTACGCGGGAGAAAACCCGAATAACTAGAGACCTACATACTAACACCCGCGAAAACCTCAGAAAACAAATATTTATTTTATGTTCATATTTTATGTATATACATATAGTATATACATAAAATCTCGCCCAGTCCAACAACCCTGAGGCCTGACCAAAGCACCCACCCGCCGCCCCTCTATGCCCACGGGGGACAAACCAGGGTGTTTTTCTCCGGGGGAGCCATGGCCGGTGCAGCAAGTGGCAGGGCCCGTCAGGTGGGCAAGACCCTCACGAACCTTGCCACTGCTGGCAACAGCATGACCCTGCCCGGAGAAAACCACCCTGGGAATGTTTCTTTCGTCACATTCTATTGGTAAATGTGCCTGGTCCAACGTCTTTCCAGCAATTTAAAATTGTTTCTCACATAGACAATTATATGTTGCATGTTCTAAAGTCGGCAAACCAGGCAATCTCTATATCTGCACAGACAATGGAACAAAAAATATTGTATACCCACAAGCATTGTGAAATTAAACATATGCTTTTGAACTACTCGGTCGGCGAAAGCTGGGAAAAGTAATGGGAACTCCCTCCGCTACGCGGAGCTATGGATTCGAACCGCTGAACTGTGGAATTTTGGGATCGACGAGCTCAGTGTCTTAGCCACTGCGTTCCTAAATATAATAATATAATTTATAAGTGAAATATAATATATAATTTTTATAACGTAAATAGATAAAATGTTTTTTTGAATATTATGTTAATATTATTACACTTAATATATATTAGTACATTTAATAAAATAGTCATTTTTAAACCAATAAAGATTAAACTGGTACTAAATAAGTATTAAATAAATGAAGTGGGTGGGCGCGAGGGGAGGGATCCCCAGGGATCCCCATCCTGACCCTTGCTCCGTGCCCCTCTTGCAAGACAGAACCCTCTTCTCGTGGTCGATGGGAAGCAGGAAGCGTCGATGCGGTTTCACAGGAACCTGTCCTCTTGGTGGGGTGAGGGGAAGTTTGGTCCAGAGATGAAGAACGAACCCCTCTGCCGTCTCCTGCAGCGCCGCCCAGAAAGGAGTGGGAATTGCAGTTGGGGAGGACCGGGGAGAAGCTGCTCTTCCTGTAATTCAGCAAAAGGGGTAATTCTGGGGTACACGATTTTCCAACCTCTGAGTTACCCCCATTTGCATCCTGGAAATCCTCCAGTCCTTGAGTTACAACCACTTGTTTAGTGACCATTCAGTTACAACAGCACCAAAATGACTTATGACCGTGTTTCCCATTTACAAAAAAGGAAGGGGGGGGAGGACTATGCATAGTATTCATCTATGATTAATATTAATTATATTCATTTATCATTAATTAAAAATTATGCATATTAATCATTTATATTAGTACTATTATTAGCTTAAATAATTATTGTATATTATGCCTATTATTCATGTATTAATTGTCAATGAATGACATGCAGAGTATTTAATCATTTAATAAATGAATATTACAATTCATGTATTATTAAATTATTAAATATTACTAATGTGATTATTGTCATCTTTATGTGTATTTTTTATAAATATAATTATATATTATATTAAATATATTACATGACTTGAAACTTATAAACTTGAAAATACTCACGCAGGAATCAGGAAATCTCAGAAACCTTAACGTCTACAAACTTGAAATTTGGCACATATGTTTCTCTTGGCTTCTATGTGCTGGGTAAGAAAGGATTTTTCGAAATGACTATCAGAGCATTAGTACTTCATATATTATTATTAACATGCTATGATGTTAAGGAGTTAGATGTTCTACTCCCCCTCCCAACCTGAAAACTTGGACATGAGCATGGCCACTCCATGACTCATCTGGCCTGCTGGCTTGGAGTTTGGAGAAGAGCCTGAGGGAGAGAAGGGGATAGGATAGGTGGGGCTTCTGTGAGGTAAACCTGAGAGAGAGAAGGTGATAGTGAGGCTTCTATGAGGCAAACTTGAGGGACAGAAGGGAATAAGATAGGTGGGGCTTCTGTGAGGTAAACCTGAGAGAGAGAAGGTGATAGTGGGGCTTCTGTGAGGCAAACTTGAGGGACAGAAGGGGATAAGATAGGTGGGGTTTCTGTGAGGCAAACCTGAGAGAGAAGGGGGTAGGTGGGACTTCTGCAGGGTAAACCTGAGGGAGTCAAGGTGACAGGATATGTGGGTCTTCTGTGGGGCAAGCCTGAGAGAGAGAAGTGGGTAGGAGAGGAGAGGGCAAGCCTGTGGGAGAGAGGATAAGAAAGGTGGGGCTTCTGTGAGGCAAGCCTGAGGGAGAGAAGGTGATAAGATACGAGAGGTCTCTGTGGAGCAAGGCTGAGGGAGAGAAGGGGAGAGGTTGATGGTAGCTATTCATTAATTTTTAAGCTGTAGGTGTTGATTTATCAAGCTCGATCACATAGTTTTGAAGCGGAGCACGGATATTCAGCTAGTAATATATAATTATAACTTATATAATAATGTAAATGAAAAATATAACATTAATCAATATTATTTTGTTTTTATTCAATTCAGACTCTTTGAAATGGGCTTGTGTTTATGATGCTCGCAGTGTCCCATAGGGGGGTGGGGGGGTGTCACGTAATCCCCCCTTTTGCGTCTGACGAGCAGAGCCCATTGGAAAGCCAGATTCGCTTCCTGACCATGTCCCTCATCGAACAACTCCGGTGATTCGCAAGGACTTCCTGGAGCTTCTATATCCAGACAACAGAGTCTTCACATCTTGTGTCTGAAAATTGAATAATTTTCAACACGGTCACATGTCCTTAAGTGAAAACTTTGGATTTTATTACTTAATGATTGCCTAATTTGTTTTCTGGATTTGTCAGCATTATAACGAAATCCAAAATATTCTTCCCGTTGGCTTCTTAACAGCCCATTGTGGATAAAATATGTGGAACGTTTTGTGTGTCACTTCCTGTTGTGTTGCTCCACCTGACCTAGCTTGCAGGAATCCACACAACCACACAAAAGAACAATTTCCCATCCCAGCTGCCTCGTTTTGTATGAATTGATCTGCAACTTTGTCCACCGCAACACCCTTGATTAATAAAAAGCAGTAATTCAGCTTTGCAGAAGAATTATTTGTAATAGTATTTCCAAGACATAAACGGATTTAATTAAAAAAATTCATTTTATTTTATTTTCTTTATATATCACAATTAGGAACCGCCCGTCTCCCTCATAGAAACACTCTGAGCAATGCACACTATATAACGACAATGCAAGTAGGCCTTGACTTACAACAGTACCATTTAGTGACCATTCAAAATGTTAAGGGTCTGGAAAAAAAGATGACTTAAGACCATTTTTCACACTTATGACCACATCAACGTAATCAAAATTCAGATGTTTGGCAACTGCCTCCTGTCAAGGGTATCGGCAAGAGAGGGTAAAAATCAGAATCGGGCTGGTGGCCATTTTGGCTTTTTTGAACCATTCTGCACCTTGATCTCAGCAAAAGTCAAGGAATCGTTCAAGTAAAAAGAAATTGGTCCAGAATGGAATAGGGTCTCCTGCTTGAGCAGGGGGCTGGATTTCCATGCTCCCTTCCCACTCGTTATCACTATGGGTCTGGCCTTCTGCCTCCGGTTCTGGGGATCAAATATGTGACTAAAGACAGTCCTCTGCTTGTTTCAAAATGGCTGCCTAAACTCTGCTTCCCAGACACCATCACTCCTACCGGGGATATGACTCTTGTCCAAGTCCAGGCTCTACATCATCTGCCTGGACCCCGATTCCATCCCTTTGGCCATGCTCGTTCATCTGAGTGGGATGATTCTCCAGCCACATTGCCTCCCCCTCGTGTAGGCGCTGGTGTCCCACCAGATGCTGCTTACGGGTGAAGGTCTTTGGGCAGAGCGAGCATCGGTAGGGCCTCTCACCCGTGTGCAGCCGCCTGTGAGTGGCAAGATGCTCCTTACGGATAAATGTCTTCCCGCACTCCCCACAGGTGTATGGCCGCTCTCCAGTGTGGATCATCTGGTGCCGTAAGAAATTCGAGTGGTGGTTGAAATTCCGGCCGCACTCGCCACAGATGTAGCAGCCGGGTTTTTTGGTGACTGCGTGAGTACGCTCGTGAAGGTGCAGGTTGATTTTCAGCCGGAAAGACTTTTTGCACTCGGCACAAATGTGCGGTCGATCGCCGGTGTGCCAGAGGCGGTGTTTGCTCAGGCTGGCCTGGTGGGGGAACCAGCGCCCGCAATCCGGACAGGTATATGCCCTGACCTCTGCCTGGTGATGTTGTGTGGGACTGTCCCTGAGGTCTGCAGAGACCTGGAGATGAGATTGTTGGTGCAAGGCGCACTGTATCTCGTACAAGAAACTCCTGCCACAATCAGAACATATATATGGCCCTTCACCAGGAAGCACTCCTTCCTGGACGACGATGGTGGTGAAATTTGCGACATCTGCTCCAGACTCTGCCGACTGTTCTATTGCACCCATCCGACTGTCCACTGGCACCAAGTCCTCCTCTGCGGAGGGTGTCACATCCTGTTCCAAAGACCCAGGGGAGAGGCTGAGCTGACCCAGGTTTCCAGGCTTTGCCTCAGCTATGTCGGATGTCGGCAAGAGGACAGCAGCTTCTATGGAAAAGGATCAGAAAACAAAGCATTTGGGAATGCTTTTGGAATTGTTGCCCCTGCGAATGGATTCCCTGCAAATTACCTGCTCTGTCTTTTCGGACATCTTCTGCGTCATCAGAGGGTCCTTGGTGTTCACCACTTAAAGATGTCCCAGCTTCCATCAGGGACAATGAACCAGATTTTGAAGTAGCACAATCTGGAGGGAGGGAGGGAGGGAGAAAGGAAGATACGGAGAAGGAAAGGAAAGAGGGAAGGAAATGGGAAAGGAAAATGGAAAAGGAAAAGCAAAGCAAAATAAAAAAAGGAAAGAATGAAAAGGCATGAAAATTCCTTATTGGTTCAAGGCACCTGGCCCTAAATGCAGTCTTATGACCACATTTCCCTTACTAAGTGAGTCAGTGTCTTGCCCCCGGTTTACGACTTTTCTTGCCACAGCCTATTAAGCGAATCTTTGCATTTGCCAAGTTAGAAATCCGGTTGCTAAGTGAATCTGGATTTCCCCCGTTTTGACTTTCCTTGTCAAAAGGCTGCAAAAGATGACCCTGGGACATGGCAACCATTATAAATACGAACCCATTGCCAAGCGCCTGTATTTTGACCACGTGACTACACGGATCTGCAACGGCCATAAGTGTGAAAAATGGTCATAAGTCCCTTTTTTCCCCAGTGTCGTTTTAACTGCAAAACGGTCCCTAAACTCAACGCCAGGGTTCCAAATAGCATCCAAAATTATTAAATCAGAGTCCGAGGCAAAGGATTCCTCAAAGTCCCAATTTATGAAGAGAGCCACGTGGGCAAATCTGGGAAAACCCGAATCTGAAAGCTTCGCAATTCGCAATTTAATGGGTTTATATGCCGCCCAATACTGGGGGGACTCTAGGCGGCTTACAAATACGAAATGAAATAAAATAAAGTAGCACATAGGGGAAAGAATACCAACAATTAAAAAAAAACACACACAACATACATTTGGTTTAACTGGGAGTTGAACCTGATTTAAAAATCAGCAACCCCAGGCCTGTCGGAACAGCCAGGTTTTGGTGGCTTTTTGGAAGGCCACGAGGGTGGGGAGGGTCCGGATCTCTGCTGGTAGCTCGTTCCACAGAGCTTCTCGGTTCCCCCCACACCAGTTGAAAGTTCAAGATCTTGCCTCCACCCACACAAATCCATCCCATTATCTAATCTCCCATTGCTTCGCTGGCAGCTTCTATCCACCCAGTTGCAGCTGGGCCAGAGACAAAGGCTGACCTTGGCCTTCTAGAAAGAATTTTGTTATGGCTACGTCTCCCCCAGCTCCGTACAATTCCCCCCTCCCGTTTTCTCACAACAGAAAACAGACAGCAGAAAGTGTAGCAGGCCTGAAGTCTAAAAGTGACTTGTCAGGCATGATACTCAAAGATGGTTTCAATTTTCCTAGTTCTTACAAAATCCCAATATGATCCAAATTCGGACTTGGGAATTGACTCGAATTTATGACAGTCGCAGTGTCCTGGGGGGGGTCACATGATCCCTGTTGGCGACCTCCTTCTGAAGAGGGGGGGGGGAGAGTCCAGTTCACTTAACAACTGTGTTCTAATGGAAGAACTGCCACGATTCACTGAACAACTGGGGCAGGAAAGTTGTAAAAGGGGGAGGCGGGGACTTCCCAACCATCGAGCTTAGCAATGGACGTTTCGAGGCCAACCACGGGTCGTAAGTTGAGGAGTTAAAAAAAAAATTTTTTTTTTCACCATCGCTAAGTCGAGATTCGGTCCCTTCTCATTCGCCCAACACAACATGCCAGGTGTTAAGTTTCCAGGTAGGGCGAGACCTAATCCCAAATCATTTTGGTCACCTCCGAGATCTGGCCCACTCATCCCTCAACCCCTTTACCCGTTGAAACCAAGGACTCTGCAGGCTTCTGGCGCTCCTTCGGTACCGAGTTCGACTCCTCCCACTCCCGTTCCGAGCAATAGACTGAGACATTGTCGAAGTTCACAGGAACCTGAATACAGAAGCCGGGAAGATCTCAGATCAGCTGGGCAGGGTGTGGTCCCCCCCCCTCCCACAAAATGTGCCCCACTCCTGGGACCACCCGTCCCATATCCAAGCGCGCCCCCCCCCCTACACACGGGCAGTTGGCAGGGAGCAGAATGAAAGCGAGTGATAGATAGATAGATAGATAGATAGATAGATAGATAGATAGATAGATAGACAGACAGACAATAGCAATAGCAATAGCAGTAGACTTATATACCGCTTCATAGGCCTTTCAGGCCTCTCTAAGCGGTTTACAGAGAGTCAGCATATCGCCCCCAACAATCTGGGTCCTCATTTTACCCACCTCGGAAGGATGGAAGGCTGAGTCAACCCTGAGCCGGTGAGATTTGAACCGCTGAACTGCTGATCTAGCAGTAGCCTGCAGTGCTGCATTTAACCACTGCGCCACCTTGGCTCTTAGATAGATAGATAGATAGATAGATAGATAGATAGATAGATAGATAGATAGATAGATAGATAGATAGATAGATAGACAGACAGACAGACAGACAGACAGACAGACAGACAGACAGACAGACAGACAGGAGAAAGGTGAGAGCTAGCTAGCTAGATATGGATGAATGGATGGATGGACGGACAGACAGAGTGGCAGATGAGAGATAGATTAGAGACAGACAGAGAGACCACAATTCTGATATGAAGTTGTTCTCAATTCAAGCGAGGACTGGGTTCAAAAACCTCCTCACCCCCCCCCCAACCCTCACTCCCACCAATGCCCTATTCTGCCACTGCCACTAACCCCATCAAACCTAGTCTACTTCCTTGCTCAAGCTAAGATCAAGCCACGATTACGGGTATCGCTATATGTCTCCGTCCTGTCCCCTCTGACCTGCGGGGTTTCCCTTCCGGTGCCTGGTGGGACGTTCAACAGCCAGAAGTTCTGGTTCTTCAGCTGCTCCTCCAACTTCTCCACCCGCTGGTGCAGCTGCCCGAAGGCCTGAGCCATCGTCCCCAGCGCGTCCAGATGGGGCATCAAGTCGGTCACCATCTTCTCCGTCACGGAGAGTTTGTGCTCTGCCAGATCGGCCCGCCGTCGCAGAGTCCGGAGCTCTCCCGTGTGAACATCCACCTTCCTCTCCACCGCCTGCATGGCCGCCAGCAACGTCCAGAAGGAGATTTCGGTTGTTGGGCGGTGGGCCGCCGCTTCGCATCCTGGCTTTGGTGGCGGCCAGAAGAGTCCCGGTGGCGGCGGCGGCGGCAAGCCAGATGGATTCCACTAAGGGTGGAAACACTCACTAAAGATCACCGAAACCCTCATCCCCTGCTATTGGTATCAGATCAACATTGCCTTGTAATCTGTATGGAGCATTACATTGTCTGTTGCATTTAAAAAAATATATGAATCTCCTCTTTTATTATAAGCAGAAGAGCTCTGTAGATATTATTTTCCTGATTGTGAATATTTCATTGACATTTAAAGTTAAAAAGTGAGTTTTCTTTTCTTTAAAATAAACTTCCATTTATTTGTCAAAAAAAATTATATATTTTAAGGAGGGAGGGAAGCAAGGAGGGAAGGAAGGAGAGAGAGAAAGAGAGAAGAAAGGAGGGAAGAAAGGAGGGAAGGAGAGAAGGAAGGAGGGAAGGAAGGGGGAAGGAAGGAGGGAAAGAAGGAGAGAAGAAAGGAGGGAAGGAAGGAGGGAAGGAAGGAGGGAAGGAGAGAAGGAGAGAAGAAAGGAGGGAAGGAAGGAGGGAAGGAAGGAAGGGGGGAAGGAAGGAGAGAAGGAGAGAAGGAAGGGGGGAAGGAAGGAGGAAAGGGAGGAGACAAGGAGAGAAGAAAGGAGGGAAAGAAGGAGAGAAGAAAGGAGGAAAGGAAGGAGGGAATGCAGGAGAGAAGGAACGGGGGGAGGAAGGAGGAAAGGAAGGAGGAAAGGAAAGAGAGAAGGAGAGAATAAAGGAGGGAAGGAAGGAGAGAAGGAGAGTAGAAAGGAGGGACTGAAGGAGGGAATGCAGGAGAGAAGGAAGGGCGAAGGAAGGAGGAAAGGAAGGAGAGGAGAGAAGGAGGGAAAGAAGGAGAGAAAGAAGGAGGGAAGGAAGGAGGGAATGCAGGAGAGAAGGAAGGGGGGAGAAAGGAGAAAAGGAAGGAGGAAAGGAAGGAGAGAAGGAGAGAAGAAAGGAGGGAAGGAAGGAGAGAAGGAAGGAGGAAAGGAAGGAGGGAAGGAAGGAGAGAAGGAGAGAAGAAAGGAGGGAAGGAAGGAGGGAAGGAAGGAGGGAAGGAGAGAAGGAAGGGGGAAGGAAGGAGGAAAGGAAGGAGAGGAAAGAAGAAAGGAGGGAAGGAAGGAGGGAAGGAAGGAGGGAAGGAGAGAAGAAAGGAGGGAAGGAAGGAGGGAAGGAAGGAGGGAAGGAAGGAGGGAAGGAAGGAGAGAAGGAAGGGGGGAGGAAGGAGGAAAGGAAGGAGGAAAGGAAGGAGGAAGGAGGAAAGGAAAAAGGAAAGGAAGGAGAGAAGGAGAGAAGAAAGGAGGGAAGGAAGGAGAGAAGGAAGGAAGGAGGGAAGGAGAGAAGAAAGGAGGGAAGGAAGGAGAGAAGGAAGGAAGGAGGGAAGGAGAGAAGAAAGGAGGGAAGGAAGAAGAGAAGGAAGGGGGAAGGAAGGAGGAAAGGAAGGAGGAAAGGAAGGAGAGAAGGAGAGAAGAAAGGAGGGAAGGAAGGAGGGAAGGAAGGAGGAAAGGAGAGAAGAAAGGAGGGAAGGAAGGAGGGAAGGAAGGAGGGAAGGAAGGAGAGAAGGAAGGGGGGAGGAAGGAGGAAAGGAAGGAGGAAAGGAAGGAGGAAGGAGGAAAGGAAGGAGGAAAGGAAGGAGAGAAAGAGAGAAGAAAGGAGGGAAGGAAGGAGAGAAGGAAGGAGGGAGGGAGAGAAGAAAGGAGGGAAGGAAGGAGAGAAGGAAGGGGGAAGGAAGGAGGAAAGGAAGGAGGAAAGGAAGGAGAGAAGGAGAGAAGAAAGGAGGGAAGGAAGGAGGGAAGGAAGGAGGGAAGGAGAGAAGAAAGGAGGGAAGGAAGGAGGGAAGGAAGGAGAGAAGGAAGGGGGGAGGAAGGAGGAAAGGAAGGAGGAAAGGAAGGAGGAAGGAGGAAAGGAAGGAGGAAAGGAAGGAGAGAAAGAGAGAAGAAAGGAGGGAAGGAAGGAGAGAAGGAAGGAGGGAGGGAGAGAAGAAAGGAGGGAAGGAAGGAGAGAAGGAAGGGGGAAGGAAGGAGGAAAGGAAGGAGGAAAGGAAGGAGAGAAGGAGAGAAGAAAGGAGGGAAGAAAGGAGGGAAGGAAGGAGGGAAGGAGAGAAGAAAGGAGGGAAGGAAGGAGGGAAGGAAGGAGAGAAGGAAGGGGGGAGGAAGGAGGAAAGGAAGGAGGAAAGGAAGGAGAGAAGGAGAGAAGAAAGGAGGGAAGGAAGGAGAGAAGGAAGGAAGGAGGGAAGGAGAGAAGAAAGGAGGGAAGGAAGAAGAGAAGGAAGGGGGAAGGAAGGAGGAAAGGAAGGAGGAAAGGAAGGAGAGAAGGAGAAAGGAGAAGGAAGGAGGGAAGGAGAGAAGAAAGGAGGGAAGGAAGGAGGGAAGGAAGGAGGGAAGGAAGGAGAGAAGGAAGAAGAGGAAAGGAAGGAGAGGGAAGGAAGGAGAGAAGGAAGGAGGGAGGGAGAGAAGAAAGGAGGGAAGGAAGGAGGGAAGGAAGGAGGGAAGGAAGGAGGGAAGGAAGGAGAGAAGGAAGGGGGAGGAAGGAGGAAAGGAAAGAGGAAAGGAAGGAGAGAATGAGAGAAGAAAGGAGGGAAGGAAGGAAAGAAGGAAGGAAGGAGGGAAGGAGAGAAGAAAGGAGGGAAGAAAGGAGGGAAGGAAGGAGGGAAGGAAGGAGGGAAGGAAGGAGAGAAGGAAGGGGGGAGGAAGGAGGAAAGGAAGGAGGAAAGGAAGGAGGAAGGAGGAAAGGAAGGAGGAAAGGAAGGAGAGAAGGAGAGAAGAAAGGGGGGAAGGAAGGAGAGAAGGAAGGAAGGAGGGAGGGAGAGAAGAAAGGAGGGAAGGAAGGAGAGAAGGAAGGGGGAAGGAAGGAGGAAAGGAAGGAGGAAAGGAAGGAGAGAAGGAGAGAAGAAAGGAGGGAAGAAAGGAGGGAAGGAAGGAGGGAAGGAGAGAAGAAAGGAGGGAAGGAAGGAGGGAAGGAAGGAGAGAAGGAAGGGGGGAGGAAGGAGGAAAGGAAGGAGGAAAGGAAGGAGGAAGGAGGAAAGGAAGGAGGAAAGGAAGGAGAGAAGGAGAGAAGAAAGGGGGGAAGGAAGGAGAGAAGGAAGGAAGGAGGGAGGGAGAGAAGAAAGGAGGGAAGGAAGGAGAGAAGGAAGGGGGAAGGAAGGAGGAAAGGAAGGAGGAAAGGAAGGAGAGGAAAGAAGAAAGGAGGGAAGGAAGGAGGGAAGGAAGGAGGGAAGGAGAGAAGAAAGGAGGGAAGGAAGGAGGGAAGGAAGGAGGGAAGGAAGGAGGGAAGGAAGGAGAGAAGGAAGGGGGGAGGAAGGAGGAAAGGAAGGAGGAAAGGAAGGAGGAAGGAGGAAAGGAAGGAGAGAAGGAGAGAAGGAGGGAAGGAAGGAGAGAAGGAAGGAAGGAGGGAAGGAGAGAAGAGAAAGGAGGGAGGAGAGAAGAAAGGAGGGAGGGAAGGAGGGAAGGAGAGAAGGAGAGAAGAAAGGAGGGAGGGAAGGGGAAGGAAGGAGGGAAGGAAGGAAGAAGAAGTAGGATTACAACAATCCTACTATAAGGATTGTTATATAAGATAAGATGGGTTTATGGGATGGTAAGAAAGCAATCTTCAAGTATATTGTCAACTGTAGGGGAGAAAAATTGTTACAAATACATATTATTAATAACAGTTATGAGATCATATAATTGTGAATGCATATATGAGAAATATATTTTTTTTAAAGAAAAGTGCTTCCCCGGAGTTTGGTAAAGTAAAAAACCGGAGTTTGTTAAAACAAATCCAAATGTCAAAGTTATTAAGTAACAAATCCCGAAATCCCACTGTCCCGTTGACTTCCAGCAAGGGGAAAAGGTGACGGGGGGAGCGCTTTCTGTTTGTCTCCCCCCCCCCGCCCTCCCCAATTTTCGGGGCCCCGGGGAGTCTTTTTCTTTGGGGGGGGGGCAAGAGGAGGAGGAGGATGCAAGCGATCCTCTGAGCGTACGCAGAGCGCCCCAAGGGTTTCGGAGGGTGGCTTCACTCCGGAGTAAGGGAGAGAGCGAGCGTCGCTCTCGGGACCCCGATCTCTCCGAGAAGAAGACGCGGTCCCGGTGCGCTCCGGAGCGCGAAATACCTGAAAATTCTGTTCCCACGGTGTTTCCATGCCTTTTCCTGGGCTGGGCGGTGGGCTAGGACGAAGCTGGGTCTGCGGAGGGGCGACGGCGGAGATCGGGGGCTCCGAAGGAAGAGGAGGAGCCGCGCACCCGCAGCAGCAACCGGGCGCCCGCTCCCTTCGTGCCGATTACCCGCGGATCGCACCTGGCTCCGGAGTCCGTAGCCGCATCTGGGAGCGCGTTTAAGGGCGGGGGGCGGAGAATATTCCTGCTATTACGGTGGGCTTGGCTAAAAAAGATTGGCCGGTGGGAAAGGGGCGGGGAGGTTCCCCCCCGAGAGCCTGGCGGGGGCGGGGACGTGCGTGGAAATGGGACCTCGAACGGCGAAGCGAGGCGGTGGAGATTCGCGGCTCAAGAGCTCCCCCTGCTCGCCCCGGAGATCAGGAATCCCGGGGACCTTCCGATCTCCATCCTGAGCTTGGGGAGACGACGTGGGAAGGGGGGTTACTTGCGGGCGTTTCGCGACCCGACTAGGGAATGTCATCGATGTTGTGAGAAAGGGGGGATGCTCTTAGAAATGCCTTTTGGTCGGGTGATGTTCCCTAGTTGGGTCATGAAACGTCCCTTCCTCCTGCTTTTCTTCTCCTCCTCTTCCTATTTCCCTTTCTCCTTCTCCCCGTTTCCTCCTTCTCTTGGACTAGATGGTCTCTGGAGTTCCCCTTTAGGCTCCCCATTTGGGCTCAGCCCAAGGACAGTCAGCTTCCCAAAAGGCCATTGGGGGGGGGGAGGGATGCCCTGTGGCCAAAGAGGAGAAGTGAGAAAAATCATAGGCCTAAATTTGAATCCTGTCCAAGGAAGCTATGCCAAAGCCAGCAGATCACGTTTAGGGCAGTGAATGGTGCATCCCCACCAAATTGCAGCTGGATGAGAGGGGCTGCGTTCCCACGAAGCCCCTTTAACCCTGAAGCCCAGTCTCAAGGATCATAGGGTCCCCAAACTGCTTCAGGTTCCCCCGCCTCCCCAAATGTAATTGTCCTGGGTGAGGGACTTCCACACATTCCCTCCGCCCCCACCTCCATATTACTTCTGGCTTGGTTGAAATGTTGATTCAAAGGTTCTTGGACCTTTGATATATGGGGAGGGGGCTCGTGGAGAAGGGA
>NW_028261384.1:2488573-2513573 GCF_051295495.1 Thamnophis sirtalis
ATGTCCTCGGCTTACGACCATGATGGGGCTACAATGCTTCCATTGTTAAGAGAGATGGTCATTAAGTGAGTCTCGCCCTACTAGATGTCCTTCCTTGCCGCAATTGTTAAGGGAATCACTGCGGTCGTTAAGGGAGTACCACGGTCGTTAAGCGAATCTAGCTTCCCCCGTGGACTTCGCTTGTCGGGACATTGCAAAAGCAGGTCATGTGACTGTGACCGTCGTAAATATGAACCGGTTGCCAAACGCCCGAGTGACCAACGGTCGTAAGGGTGAAACGCTATCCAGAGTTCCTTTTTTCCAGGGCTGTTGTCACTTTGGTCGCTAAATGGGCTGCTTTGACTCCGAAGACTCCTTCTAAAGTCAGCGGGGGGAGGCTGGATTCATTTAACGACATGTAATTCACTTAACAACCTCACTGATTGGCTCCCCAAATTCATGAACGGGAACAACAGGGAGTCCTCGGCTTACGACGACCACGGTGCACAATGTTCGTGTCGCTAAGCAAGATGGTCATTAAGTGAGTTTCGCCCCATTTTATGACCTTCCTTGACACAGTAATTAACGTACCCTAACTCTAACTCTGGCAAAAGATGGGGAGGAACCTGGGCCGGTCCTGGAGTCTGGGGAAGGCTCGGATGAGGGCTCTGTGTCGGAGGCAGAGAGGGGGCCAGGGCCGTTCGACAGTTATCAGCTACTTTGGGGCAGAAGAACAGCTGGAGCCTGTTCCCAGTGTGCGCATGTGCAGAGTGGCCAGACAAAGGGAACAGCTAAAGAACAGGGGTCGACTTGGGAGGAAGGCCACAGGTGGGACGATGAATGGCCCCTCCCAAAGGAGATAAAAGAGGAGTGAAAGGGGAGTGGAGTTTGCAGGAGACAATCAGTTCGCTTACTTGGTTCGTGACTCTCCGAGACGCCTTGCCAAGTTTTGCAGATCTCGGCCTGGCAGCTCTCCAAGCCAGATAAGGTCTGTGACTGTAAATCCTCCCAAGCCAGATGAGGTCTGTGACCGTAAATCCTCCTTTGAAAGACTTTGCTGGATGTGAAGGAGCAGAATTCACAGTCAATTAATAAAAGGGGTTTTTGCTTCAGGCTCTCGGGAAGCCTCAGTCAGAACAATTAATCCCTGCAGTTGTTCAGTTACACAGTTGTTAAGTGAATCTGGATTTCCCGGTGACTTCACTCGTTAAGACGGTCGCTAAGGGGGTCATGTGACCCCAGGATGTTGCGGCCATCCTTAAGTGCGAGTCACATGCCAAGCATCTGAATTTTAAATCAGGTGACCCTGGGGATAACTGCAATGGCCATAAGTGTGAAAAACAGCCCTGTTTTCAGTGTGATGGTCGTAAGTGTGAAACCTGTTCCTTTTTTTCAGCGCCACCATTGCAAACCGTTGTAAGTTGAGGACTCTCTGTATTTTGACTTTTATCCCACTTTTCTGCTGCTAAACCGTGGGGTTTTTTTTTTCCCTTTAGGGTGGAAAACAATTTGTACATAATCCTATAAATATGAATATTCTGCATGCTAAAGTATGTATTTATTCTCCATTTTTTTGTCCTATTTAAGAGATTCCGATTCTAAATCGTTTCACTTATCATTGTAAAAAAAATATATCTGATTTTCTTGCAAATTTTGTGTAACTAAGAATGAAACTGAAAATAATCAGAATTGATTCATTTTTCCAGGCTGCTATTCTGGTTTTTTTTTTCTTGTTTCCGGAAAATTCTTTCGATTTGTTCGGACTTGTGTTATATTTGGATTTTACAAGCAACTCAAAAACCGGAGCAGCAAAGAAATCCAGACTCACAACGTGACTCTCAACAGCGAGGACACTTCGACGACAAAACGCACAATGCGAGATCAAACGACGTTTTTCCTGTAGCTGGCCTTTGGAACTCACTGAGACTTGATTTTTTTTTTTTGAAAAAGAAAAAGGAATTTATTTCTTCTTCTTCTCATTCTGGAAACTGTGAGACTCACCGAGACACTTGAAATTGTTTGAAAAAGTAGGGGTTTTTTTCCCCTTTTTCTTCTTCTCGTTCTAGAGACTGTGGAACTCACCGAGACTTGAAATTTTTTGAAAAAAAGAATTCTTCTTCTTCTTCTTCTTCTTCTTCTTCTTCTTCTTCTTCTTCTTCTTCTTCTTCTTCTTCTTCTTCTTCTTCTCCTCCTCCTCCTCCTCCTCCTCCTCCTCCTCCTCCTCCTCCTCCTCCTCCTCCTCCTTGAGACTGTGGGACTCACAGAGACTTGAAAATTCTTTGGAATAATTTGATTTTTCTTCTTCTTCTCGTTCTGGAGACTGCAGAACTCCCCGAGGCATTCATTGAAATCGGGGTTTTGTGTAATATTTATGAAGGGAGAACTCAACAAAAGTGTCGGCTTCTTGCTTTCGGTCGAACGGTCGGAGAAATGTTGGGGGGGGAAATTGCAATGGGTTCTGCACTGGGTGCGAAATAAAATGAAGGTTGAATTAATTGAATGCCTTGATTAACCCAGCCTCTTTGAAAATGTGTGTGTGTGTGTGTGTGAGAGAGAGAGAGGGGGGGGGAGGGAGGGAGGGAGGGAGGGAGGGAGAGAGAGAGAGAGAGAGAAAGAGAGAGAGAGAGAGGGGGGGGGAATGAAGGTTGGGGGGGGGAGACCCTCTTTCTGAGGTCCGAGGGGGGAGATCCGGATTATTTGGACTCAGGTAAAGAGTAAGATGTAGAATCATAGGGGCTGGAAGGGAACTTGAGGCCTTCTAGTCCAACTCCCTGCTCGAGCAGGAGACCAGATTGAATGGCGGTCCAGTTTCTTCTTGAAGATCTCCAGGGAGGAAAGGAGCCCACAATTTCTGGTGGTAAGCAGTTCCACTGGTTAATTGTCCTTTCTTTCTTTTCTTTCCTTTCCATCCATCTCTGCTTACTCCTCCCTCCCTTTTCTCCCCCTCCTATTCCTTTTTCCATTCCTTTGTTCCCTTCTTCCATCCATCTCCTCTTTCTCCCCCCTTCCTTCCTCCTTCCCTCCCTCCCATCCCCTCTTTCTTTTCCTTCCTTCCTTCTCTTTCCTTCTTCCCTTTCATCCCTTCTTTTCCTTCCTTCCATCCATCTCTTCTCTCTTTCCTTCCTCCCTTTTTCCTTCCTCCCTTCCATCCCCTTTCTTTTTCCTTCCTTCCTTCCATTTCCTTCCTCCCTTCCATCCCTTCTTTTTCCTTCCTTCTTCTTTCCATCCATCTCTTTCCTTCCCTCCCTTTTCCCCCCCTCCCTTCCATCCCCCTCTTTCTTTTTCCTTCCTTCCTTCTCTTTCCTTCTTCCCTTTCATCCCTTCTTTTCCTTCCTTCCATCCATCACTTCTTTCCTTCCTCCCTTTCATCCCTTCTTTTCCTTCCTTCTATCCATCTCTTCTCTCTTTCCTTCCTCCCTTTCCTCCCTTTTTCCTTCCTTCCATCCATCTCTTCTCTCTTTCCTTCCTCCCTTTTTCCTTCCTCCATTCCATCCCTTCTTTTTCCTTCCTTCCTTCCCTTTCCTTCCTCCCTTCCATCTCTTCTTTTTCCTCCCTTCTTCTTTCCATCCATCTCTTTCCTTCCCTCCCTTTTCCTCCCTCCCTTCCATCCCCCTCTTTCTTTTTCCTTCCTTCCTTCCTTCTCTTTCCTTCTTCCCTTTCATCCCTTCTTTTCTTTCCTTCCTTTCTTTCTTCTTTCCATCCATCTCTTTCCTTCCTCCTTCCCTCCCTTTTTCCTCCCTCCCTTCCATCCCCTCTTTCTTTTCCTTCGTTCGTTCCTTCGTTCGTTCGTTCGTTCCTTCCTTCTTCCTTCCTTCCTTCCTTCCCTTCCACCTATCCATCTCTTCTCTCTTTCCTTCCTTCCTTCTTTCCTCCCTCCCTTCCATCCCCTCTTTCTTTTCCCTTCCTTCCTTCCTTCCTTCCTTCCTTCCTTCCCTTTCCGTCCATCTATCCATCCATCTCTTCTCTCTTTCCTTCTTTCTTTCCTCCCTCCCTTCTAGAATCCTAGTGCTGGAAGGAACCCAGCCATCCAGTCCAAACCTCTTGCTCAAGCAGGAGACCCTTACTGAGTAATAGAGCTAACAGTTGGAAGGGACCTCGGAGGTCATCTAGTCCAGCCCCCGGCTCAATTTAAATATGAGTGAGGTTGTCAGAAACCCGGCTCAGAAGGTCACCAATGGCCATCCAGTGACTCCCTGGATGTTGCGACCGTCGCGTGAAAATTGGTCATAAGTAGCTTTTTTCAGTGCTGTTGTAACTTTGAATGGTCACTAAACAAATCACCAGTCATTGAGGACTACCTCTGCAGGACTGACTTCCAACCCACAACCCCAGCAAATCCTTTGTTCGCTTAATGACAGTGGATTCGCTTAATGACCATAATTCACTTAGCGACCACTGCAATCAGGGTTGTAAAATCACAGGACCAGCCCATTGTTACAACCCTTGTGATTTATGTCCATGATGGGCAGGCTGCGTTATGGTCATAAGTAGAGGACCCTCTACATCCCGCCTGAGACGGGAGAACATACAACATTTTTTAAAAAGGACATAAATCAAGGGGACACAGATCATCCTCAGCTTACGACCACCGCTGGGCTACACCTGTCGCTAAGCAGAACCGTCATTAAGTGAGCTCTGCCACATTCGGCCGGCTTTCTTGCCCCTGTCACTCGGGGAATTGTTCAGTTCATCACACAATCGTTAAGCAAAGCACTGGCTTCGCTGGTCGGAAGCAATAGCAATAGCAATAGCAGTAGACTTATATACCGCTTCATAGGCCTTTCAGGCCTCTCTAAGCGGTTTACAGAGAGTCAGCATATTGCCCCCAACAATCTGGGTCCTCATTTTACCCACCTCGGAAGGATGGAAGGCTGAGTCAACCCTGAGCCGGTGAGATTTGAACCGCTGAACTGCTGATCTAGCAGTAGCCTGCAGTGCTGCATTTAACCACTGCGCCACCTTGGCTCAGAAGTCTGTCAAAGGGACGCTGCAACGGTCGTAAGTGTGGGGGGAAAAACGGGCATCCCTCGCATTTTTTTTCTGGTGCCGTTGTGACTTCTGACGGTCATTAAATGAATGGTTGTAAATTGAGGACCGGCCGTAAAAGACGGCCAAACCAGACAGGACTGAAAATGAAATTGTGTTTAGGTTTTCCAAGCCCCATTCAAAGCAGCAACATTTTTTGGGAGGGGGGGGGCAATTCTAGGGTCCTGATAGATGGCCTCAAGGGAGCCCCAGCTCACCAACTCTACGGGTCTAATTAAGCAGATACAATGAGAGAGAGAGAGAGAGAGAGTCTTCTCAATTAAAAAATAATAATTTTAATTTCTTTATTGAAAGCGTTGATATAGCCGGCCCATTCACAATGACGTCTAAAAATACAACCCGCAATAAACCCTGCCCCCTTGGTGACGTCATGCCAAGCAACCAATAGGTGGGATGCCTTCGTAGAAGTAGGCCTTCAGGAGGACCTTGTGAAGGACTACCAAGATGGAGGCCAATCTTATCTCCGTAGGTTTGATGATCCACAGGAAAGGGGCCACCACGGAGAAGGTCCTTCTTCTGGGCCCCACCAGATGGATCTCTTTTAAGAGAGGGGACCCCATAACATCTCCTGCCTTCCAGCTCTGGTGGGTCGGATGTACTTTGAGATGGTCCTTCAAATAACAGAAGGAGCCACCACAGAGAAGGTCCTTCTTCCTGATCCCACCAGATGGACCACCCTAAGAGAGGAGACCCCATAACATCTCCCGCCTCCCTGCTCCTCTGGGTCGGATGGATGTAACTGAGGAAAATGGTCCTTCAAACAACCTGGTCTTCCATGGTTCTTTTCCACGGGGATTTCAATTCAAACCACGATTCATGGTCAGGGATTCTGGCTAGATGCGTGGCAGGAATTTAAGCCATCGTGCCTCATACAGGTAGTCCTCGACTTACAACAATTGTGGCGCCCAAAAGTTATGTTGCTGAGTGAGACATTCGTTGAGTTTTGTCTTGTTTTACGACCTTCCTCGTTGCCGTTACTAAGGTGTTCTGACCCCCCTCTTCGCTCCTTCACAAACGACAGCCAGACAGAACTTCAAAGGAATTATCTTTATCAGTCCCGGCTCAAGCTGGCTGCGAGCCCAAAATAAACATAGATAAAGTCTCTGGCAAAAAGTTAAACAGCAAATGCAAAAACAAAAAGCTCTTACAGCAAATCAGGTTTATAGAAAGCAAATCACTTATCCAAGTGCCTCTTTAAATCATGAACACGAACTGGAACAGGAACGGAACTGAACTCACGAACAAACAAACGACGTTGACTTCTGCAACTAAGGCGTGGCACCATCAGTCTTTTTATCTGCAGGAGGAGACCCCGACGAGCAACAGCTGCTCATAAGTCTACTGCTATTGCTATTGCTATCCCGCATCCCGAAACAACTCACAGGTTTCTGCAGAGTCACAACGTAAGGAATCCCTGCAACTGTTCAATTAACAAGCCGCTTGTTCAGTGAATTGGGGTTCCTTGTTCGCCGCTTGTGGGAAGGTCGCAAAAAGGAGGGGGGGGAAATCATGTGACATGCCCCCTCCCCCGGGGGGGGGACATTCCCACCGTCATAAGTACAAGTCGGTTGCTGTGAGTCTGCAACTGGATCATGGGTACGCAGCAGTGGCTGTAAGTGTGAAAAACGGTTGTCACTTTTCTTTCCAAGCGCCGTTGCAACCTGGATGGTTTCTAAGTGAGCCGCTGTAACTTGAGGACTAAGCTGTAATGAGCATTGTTCTCTCAGGGGGATGGAAAGAAAAACTTCAGCTAAAAGAAACGAATGTAGTACCATTCCTTCCTCTGCTCAGCTCCAAAAGGCAACAATTTAAAAATAATAAAGGCGCTACACCAGTGGTTCTCAACCTTTGGGTTGGGACCCCCTTTTTTTGGGGGGGGGGTGTCGAATGACCCTTTCACAGGGGTCGGCTAAGACCATCGGAAAACACATATTTTTCAAAAAAAAATACGGAAAACATAACATAATTTTATGGTTGGGGGGAAGTGGTGGGATTCAGCCGGTTCGCACCACTTCGTGAGAACCGGTTCTTAACTTTCTGAGCAGTTTGGCGAACCGGTTGTTGGAAGAAATCGTTAGAGAAGAGAACCGGTTGTTAAATTTATTTGAATCCCACCACTGATTGGTGGGGTGGGGGGGTCACCTCAACATTGAGGAACTGTATTAAAGGGTTAGGGGCTTTAGGAAGGTTGAGACGCACTGTGCTAGAACCTTATGATTTGTGGAATCGCTTTTGCTGCTCTCCCAGGGCGCAGCGGTGGGTGTGGCCAAGGTGGTCATGTGACTGGGTGGGTGTGGCCAACTCAATGTCAGTCACATGGAGGGGCGCCTCTCCTCTCCTTGCTCCTCCCCCTGCCAGCCAGGCCCCACCCCTTGCCTTGCATGTTTTGGTGAGAGAGGAAGCATCTTCAAAGTCATCTTCCCCCTGGATACTAGCCAATCAGATGAGATTTTGCTTGATAGCAATATATACCGCTTATAGACTTATATACCGCTTCATAGGGCTTTCAGCCCTCTCTAAGCTGCTTACAGAGTCAGCATATCGCCCCCACAGTCTGGGTCCTCATTTTACCCACCTCGGAAGGATGGAAGGCTGAGTCAACCTTGAGCTGGTGAGATTTGAACCACCGAACTGCAGCTTAGCACTCAGCTGAAGTGGCTGCAGTACAGCACTCCAACCACTGCGCCACCTCGGCTCTTGATGTCCATTTCCATGTATTGTTTATCACCATTCTCTTGGGTAAGCGCTGAATTTGAGAGATTTATAAAGAATAACAGAGCTGGAAGGGACCTTGGAGGTCTTCTAGCCCAACCCCTGCTCCAGCATGAGACCCTTATGAGAAAACTACGGACAAGTTTCTTCTTAAAAACCTCCAGTCCTGCTACACACTCACAACTTCTGAAGGCCTCCCATTCCTCTGATTAATCGTTCTCACTATCAAGAAAATTTCTCCTTATTTCTAAATTGGAATTTCTTCGATAAGTTTCCATCTCACAGATCCGTCTCGCCGTTACTTCCAGTTGAGCCAGGAAACACCTATTCCACACCTGTGCATTTGGTTTTTTGTATTTTTTTCCTTGCCCAAGTGTAAAATCTTACTTTGCTCTCCATCAAATTGCATTTATGGTGAGAAATGATGTTCTACAGTGGCATTCAGTTTTACTGCAATGATTTTTTTTGCAAAAGGCATTAAGAATACACCTCTGCTTATGCTGATAAAAGATTATTCTTTTTTTGAACTTTAAAGCATACAGTTCAAGCAAATATTTCCAACCCTGCAACTGAAAACACATTTGAAAAGGCATTTTTCAAAGCAGTCAAGTTAGTGGGGTGTTTTACCATTCTTTCCTCTTCCCCTTTAATTAAATCTTTCTGCTTTTTCTCCCCATATTGGGCCCTTATTGCAATATTCCATGATTTTTGCAGATCCTTCACAAAGAACCAGTTCTAATTTTACTGGGATACAAAACAATCTTTCCGGTCTGGAATTCCCTGACTCACACACACACACACACACACCCCTCTCACCTCCCCAACACTCCTCAATGTTTTCCTTTCTGTTATGCACAGAAACACGCTTCTCTTTTTCCCTGCCCATTTTCAAATTAACCCCCTCCCCTGATGATGCCTACCCCAGAATTTCATCCAGGCAAACCCAAAAGACAACACTTCCTCCCTAAAGTTGTCAAAATGGGAAGTGCTCCAAAGGGAATTACTCCTGGGGGGTGATATTAGCAGTTTATAAACATAATCATTTTGGTCTCCGAAGAGATGGGGACTTAACAAACTCCAGCAATGCGCTGTGTGCCGAATCCTGATCCAGGGATCGCTATGACTGGGGGGGTGGGGGGGGGGTGGCGGTGGTGTGTATGGGGGGCTCGGTCTGATAGTTTTCATCGGTGAGAGGGGCTGTGGAGCTGCCAGTGGTGCAGCATCCTGGAACTCCACCAGTGACACGGTGTTTTCCTACTCGGCTTCGGCTGCGGTTGGCACCAGCGGCGGCAGAGAACACCGGGGTGGCGCCTTCCGGCCACCCATCGGGGGGGAAGGAGGGCAAGGATTCCCCTGACTGGCACCAGCCGCGGTGGCACCGCCGCAACAAACAGGACGGCTTCGGCCTACAGGCCCATTACAACACAGCCGAGCGTATCGATGGCGTCCTGGCGCTTCTACTAGCACTGAGCTCCTTGGCCTTTGAAACCAGGCACACTTGGATTTCGAGGGTGGTCTGGCTCAGCCGCCGGAAAACCAGCGCTGGATTTCAAAAGCCAAGAAGCTCAGTGCTACAAGGAGAAGCAGCGCCAGGAAGCCGCCGGCAAGATACGACACAACAGCAGAGTTTGGAAGGGACCTTGGAGGTCTCCTAGTCCAACCCCCTGCCTAAAGATGGAGAGCGTTCAGCCGGCATTCAGAGGCAAGCAGGAAGCAGCTGGAAGTGCGGGAACTTCCAGGAAGTGGCATGGACATTGCACCTCCTCGCCAGCAAGGCCACGCGGCTTCCTGGCCGGAGGGAGAGCGTTCTCCCAGCCAACATGGCCGTGCGGCTTCTGGCGTCCGTGGAATGTAGGATGAAGCCGCGGCAGCCTGCTCTCCGGGTGAGCTCCAGGGACGGGGACAGGGGAGCAGCTAGCTAGGCCGCAGCCAGCGCCGCCACCTGGAATGGGGGCGCACCAGCGGCTTAGCCAGTCAGGCAAGCTCTGGGGACAGGGGAGGTGGGGGGGAATAACGCGACTCTCAGCAGGCTTACCTGTAGGCAGGAGGAAGTAGATCAGGGCTGCTCAGTTGGGGGGCAGGCACCAAGTGGCGAGGCAGCGCAGGCCGGCCGGGAAGTGGGCCACGCGCTGTGCTCGGCCGCTGGGGAGGTGAGGAATGACTGGGTTGGGCGGGGTGAGCGGGCGGGTGGCGCAAGCGGTGACTGGGCGGGCCGGGGCGGGGCCAGCCAGAGGTGGTATTTGCCAGTTCGGCGAACCAGTTAACATTTCCGCTACCGGTTCGCCCGAATCGGTCCGAACCAGCTGAATACCACCTCTTGCCAGAGAGGTTGAAGTCAGCACTGGTTCATCGGCTCCTTGGCCAGTAGAGCACGAAGCCATCCCGGGTCTTGGCGAAATCTGGCAGGGTCACGTCGTCCCGGGTCACGACCGTCACTAAGCGTTTCCGGTTGTTTTGGCTAAGTGGGATGCGGTCGGACACCGTCACTTGGAGGTCCCGCTTGAGTCTGCGGAGAGAGAGAGAGAAAAAAGAGGGGCTTGAAAAAAATGGGCCAGAGGGTATAAACCGGCTGAGAAAAGGCACAAACCATGGTTTGTTTAATCATGGTTTATTGAAAAGATGTGGTTTATTGTCAGGGTTCATAAGCCAGAAGTCATGAGTCATGGGAAGAATGGCCTTAAGGCAACTTATGTTAAACCACCAGTTTGAATCTTTAAAGAGGGGAGGACTCCATCTCCCAGAATCCTCCAGTTGGCATCTTTAAAGAGGGGAGGACTCCAACTCCCAGAATCCCCCAGTTGGCATCTTTAAAGGGGGGAGGACTCCAACTCCCAGAATCCCCCAGTCGGCATGTTTTAAGAGGGGAGGGCTTCGACTCCCAGAATCCCCCAGTTGTGACAGTTGTAAGTTGCTTTTTTCAGGACTGTTCTCACTTCGAACGGTCGCTAAACAGAACACTGTAAGTCGAGCACTACCAGTACGCTGGGCCATCAATCCGTGGTAGGGACATTTCTCATCCTATTGGGAGACCGAGAATCCTTCAGCAGACAAGGATTTAACCCAGATCTAAGCGTAGCCTGATGCTGTCTCTCTTCCCAGCCAACCGTCACCATGGCAGCTGGGTGCTAGGTGGGTGCCATGGCAACCAGAGCATCCTTAGTTCCTAAACTTTTCCGCTGGACCAGCAGGAAACAAACCAGGATGGACGACAAAATTCTGGTTGCCGAACAAGAAACCAACAACCGGACCTCCAAATCCAACATTTCTTAGTTCCTCAACTTAACAATTAGTTTAGTGACCATCTGAATTGAAAATGGCATTGGAAAAAAAAGATTGAGGACCGTTTTCCACACTTACGACTGTTGCTACATCCCCCCCCGTGGTCACAAATTCAGATACTTGTGCGACAGACTCGTTTTTATGACGTTCGCCGTATTCCCCGGGGGTGTGTGTGTGTCACCTGATCCCTGTTTGCAACCTTCTGAGGAGCAAATTCAGTGAGGGAGCTGGCCTCGTTTAACGACCATGTGACTAACAACTGCAGGGATTCACTTAACCAAGAAGGGAAGAAAAGGGGCCGAAATTCACTTAACGTATGTCTCGCTTAGTGATGGAAATTTGGGGCTCTATTGTGGTCGTAAGTTGAGGACTGCCTGTATAAATTATTCCTCATTAAAGGGGTCTTTTGTAAACCAAATATTTGCCTTTCAGCTTTTTGGCTTTCCTTTCTTTTCCTCCCTCACTCCCCCTTTCCTTTCCTTTCTTTTTCCGTTCTCCTACCCTGAGTCTTTTTTCATGCCTTTTTCTCCCTCTCTTTCATTTTCATTTCCTTCCCTTTCTTCTCCTTCCTTTCCCTTCCCTTCTTTTTCCTTTCTCCTTTCCTTTCCTTCCGTGACTTTTCCTTTCCTTTCCTCCCTCTCTCTTTCCTTTCTCTTCCTTTCCTCTTCTCCCTTTTCCTTCCCTTCTCTTCCCTTCTCTTTCCCTCCCTTTTTCCTTTTTCCTTCCCTGACTTTTATTTTCCCTTTCTCATTTTCTTCCCTGCCTCTTCTCTCCTCCCCTTTCTCCTTTCTTTTCCTTTTTTTCATTCCTTTTCTTTCTCCCTCTTTCTCTTCTTTTCCATTCTTCCCTTCTTTTCCTTCTTTTTCCTTTCTCCTTTCCTTTCCTTCTGTGATTTTTTTCCTTTCCTTTCCTCCCTCTCTCTTTCCTTTCTCTTCCTTTCCTCTCCTCCCTTTTCCTCCCTTTTCCTTCCCTTCTTTTTCCTTCCCTTTTTCCTTTTTCCTTCCCTGACTTTTATTTTCCCTTTCTCATTTTCTTCCCTGCCTTTCCTCTCCTTCCATTTCTCCTTTCTTTTCCTTTTTTCCCTTTCCTTTTCTTTCTCCCTCTTTCTCTTCTTCTCCACTCTTCCCTTTCTTTCCTTCTTTTTCCTTTCTCCTTTCCTTTCCTTCTGTGATTTTTTTCCTTTCCTTTCCTCCCTCTCTCTTTCCTTTCTCTTCCTTTCCTCTCCTCCCTTTTCCTTCCCGTCTCTTCCCTTCTTTTTCCTTCCCTTTTTCCTTTTTCCTTCCCTGACTTTTATTTTCCCTTTCTCATTTTCTTCCCTGCCTCTCCTTCCCTTTCTCCTTTCTTTTCCTTTTATTCTTTCCTTTTCTTTCTCCCTCTTTCTCTTCTTCTCCACTCTTCCCTTCCCTTCCTTCTTTTTCCTTTCTCCTTTCCTTTCCTTCTGTGATTTTTTCCCCTTTCCTTTCCTCCCTCTCTCTTTCCTTTCTCTTCCTTTCCTCTCCTCCCTTTTCCTCCCTTTTCCTTCCCTTCTCTTCCCTTCTTTTCCCTTCCCTTTTTCCTTTTTCCTTCCCTGACTTTTATTTTCCTTTTCTCATTTTCTTCCCTGCCTCTCCTCTCCTTCCTTTTCTCCTTTCTTTTCCTTTTTTCCCTTTCCTTTTCTTTCTCCCTCTTTCTCTTCTTCTCCACTCTCCCCTTCCTTTCCTTCTGTAATTTTCCTTCTGTGATTTTTTTTCCTTTCCTCCCTCTCTCTTTCCTTTCTCTTCCTTCCCTTTTCCTCCCTTTTCCTTCCCTTCTCTTCCCTTCTTTTTCCTTTTTCCTTCCCTGACTTTTATTTTCCCTTTCTCGTTTTCTTCCCTGCCTCTCCTCTCCTCCCCTTTCTCCTTTCTTTTTCCTTTTTTCCCTTTCCTTTTCTTTCTCCCTCTTTCTCTTCTTCTCCACTCTCCCCTTCCTTTCCTTTCTCGTTTTCTCCTTCTTCTTCTTCTCTTCCTTTCTCCAAGACTTTACCTGCCGACTATTCCCTCTCCCTCTCCAGATGACTCAAACGAAATTAAATTCAAGGGGCCTGGAGTCATCCTGCTTTCCGGCATCACCGGCAAAAGATTGACTCATACAAGGCTGATTCCCGCTCCAACGCACCACGGAAAAAGCCAAAACAGAGGCAGAGAAAAGCTTTCATGCGAGAGGGGGGGTCAAGAAGTCAAGATGGCCACGGGGACAATGCGGGGAAATTCGAACAGCTCACTCGTATGACAATCAGACAGGTGGGCCTCTCACTGGAGCTCACAATTCCTCTTACTAAAGGGGAGAGCGTTGCTAGGCGAATTACCGTCCCGGTATACGTCCTTTTCTTGCCGCCGCCGTTAAGGGAATCCCTTGCAGCTGCTAAGCGAGTCACGCGGTTGTTATAAGGGCGAGCCCGGCTTCCCCATCGATTTTGCTTGTCAGAAGGGTTGTTAAAGAGGGGAATCAGGTTCGCACCGGGGACTGCGACCGCCGTAAAGATGAGTCGGCGGCCCGGCGTCTAAATTTTGATCGTGGGATGCCGCGCTGGGTCGTACGTGCGGAAAAACAGTCACAAATCATTGTTTTTGTTCACTGAATGAACTGTTGTAAGTCAGGGGCTGCGTGTCGTTGAAAATGATATTTGAGCATTTAGGATATGCTGGGTGACTACCTCATCTCATCCTAGCCACACGGCCCAGAAGGGATGTGGATGATGGAAACTGTATTCCCCCCCCCTCCTTCCTGTATTACAGGGTGGACCTCCGCTGAGGTTAAGATCTGACCTCTGTTTTCTGTGCTCCAACTAGGCAAAGATTTTCCAGAAGGAAAATCAGCATTTCCTTCCCCCCCTCCCACCATCACCGACTGATCTCCTTTCTCTTCCTCCTCCTCCTCCTCCCCGTTTCTTCTTTCTCTCCTCCCTCCCTGCTCTGCCTTTTTTCTAAATCTGATCCGCTCTTCCAACAGTTACCTAGCAACCCTCCCAAAAGAGGTTTTTCACATTTATTCAAAGTGGGGCAACAGATCTCCGACGCCTCCAGCTGTGCGAGAAAATATATGGAGAAAGATGCAACCAAGGACGGTGCCGGGGACCCCCCCAAACTGGACTCAGATGGGGTGCGGGTCATCGTATCTCTTCCAATCCTGTTATTCTATGCTTTGGGGTTCGAACTGGGAAGCTCTGAGCATCCGAGCAAGTCCAAAAATGCTATTGCTGGAAACATGGCAAAATCAGCCATCAACGGACATATAGAGATAACAGGTCTGCAAAAAAAATAAATTTCGAGAGCTGTTTTGGTTATTCCATGTAATCGTTATGTTTTTTGGTGCACTGAATCCGAAAATGACCTCCATTTTGTCCTATAGCAATAGCAGTTAGACTTATATACCGCTTCATAGGGATTTCAGCCCTCTCTAAGCGGTTTAAAGAGTCAGCATATCGCCCCCACAGTGTGGGTCCTCATTTCACCCACCTCGGAAGGATGGAAGGCTGAGTCAACCTTTGAGCCGGTGAGATTTGAACCGCCGAACTGCAGATAGCAGTCAGCTGAAGTGGCCTGCAGTACTGCACTCTAACCACTGCGCCACCTCGGCGCCTTATAAGGACATCACGTTTCCTGACAATTTCGGTAACTATGTTAAATAAGGCAATGCCTCAAAATAAATGGAAATAGACTTGTAAAATTAAAGTTTTATTACAATATTTTCATGAAAATCCTTTTTTTGAACTGAAATGAGCTCGCCTACACACACTAAACTCGGTTCTTCTTCCTTGTGAGGCTCCTCTTGGTGAATTTACGCTTGTGAGTAGCATCTGGAATGTCTCTCTGAAGCATCCAACAGTAGTCGGCCATCATTGTAATGCTCCATTTTCCCTGGTATCTCCTTTCCATCTCTTTAACGCAGTGTTTCTCAACCTTGGCGACTTTAAGTCCTGTGGACTTCAACTCCCAGAATCCCCCAGCCAGCATAGCTGGCTGGGGAATTCTGGGAGTTGAAGTCCACAGGACTTAAAGTCACCAAGGTTGAGAAACACTGCTTTAATGTCTTGGTGGAATCGTTCAGCTTGTTCCTCACTCACAGCTCCCAAATTTTCAGGAAAGTAGTCAAGGTGGGACTGGAGGAAATGCCCTTTCAAACCCATCAGGCAACCTAAAGCTTGAAATTCTTTAGGCATTCTTCCGGCGATCTTTTTTGTAGTGAGGATCTTTGTTATTGCCTAAAAACCTCTGTACGACTTCTTTAAATGCAACCCACCCTTCTTTTTGAGGATCCGCCATTTGATTTGATTTGATTTGATTTGTTTATTTATAGGCCGCCCTTTTCCCTGAGGGGACTCAGGGCGGCTTACAATCAAAAAAGGAAGGGGAGTGTGGGACAATACGAAAAAAGAAATGTGCACAAAATAAATTAGACAATAAAACTCAACATTCACTCAACATTCGGGAGGGGCGAAATAAAATTATCCCCAGGCCTGACGGGTTAGCCAGTTCTTGAGGGCTGTGCGGAAGGCCTGGACGGTGGTGAGGGTACGAATCTCCACGGGGAGATTGTTCCATAGTGTCGGAGCCGCAACAGAGAAGGCTCTCCTCCGAGTAGTCGCCAGTCGGCACTGACTGGCGGATGGAATACGGAGGAGGCCAACTCTATGCGATCTGATGGGACGCAGGGAGGTAATTGGCAGAAGGCGGTCTCTCAAATAGCCAGATCCACTACCATGGAGCGCTTTATAGGTGGTGAGTAGGACCTTGAAGTGCACCCGGAGACCAACAGGTAGCCAGTGCAGCTCACGGAGGATCGGTGTTATGTGGGCGAACCGTGGTGCGCCCACGATCACTCGCGCGGCCGCATTCTGGACTAGCTGTAGTCTTCGGATGCTCTTCAAGGGCAGCCCCATGTAGAGCACATTACAGTATTCCAGCCTAGAGATCACAAGGGCTCGAGTGACTGTTGTGAGGGCCTCCCGATTCAGGTAGGGCCGCAACTGGCGCACCAGGCGAACCTGGGCAAATGCCCCCCTGGTCACAGCTGAGATATGGTGGTCAAAAGTTAGCTGTGAATCCAGGAGGACTCCCAAGTTGCGGGCCCTTTCTGAGGGGTTTAAATTTTGTCCCCCCAGCCTGAGTGATGGTATGGTGGTCAAATTTTTGGGAGGGAAACACAACAGCCACTCGGTCTTGTCTGGGTTGAGTATCAGCTTGTTTGCTCTCATCCAGTCTTTAACGGCTTCCAGTCCCCGGTTCATCACGTCCACCGCTTCATTGAGTTGGCACGGGGCGGACAGATACAACTGTGTATCGTCCGCATATTGGTGATATTTTATCCCGTGCCTTCGGATGATCTCGCCCAGCGGTTTCATGTAAATGTTAAATAGTAGGGGGGATAGGACCGACCCCTGCGGCACCCCATAAGTTAGGGGCCTCAGGGACGATCTCTGCCCCCCCACTAACACCGACTGCGACCTGTCCGAGAGATAGGAGGAGAACCACTGCAAGACAGTGCCGCCCACCCCTATCTCCCGCAGTCGTCGCAGAAGGATACCATGGTCGATGGTATCGAAAGCCGCTGAGAGGTCCAGGAGAACTAGGATGGAAGCATGGCCTCCATCCCTAGCTCTCCAGAGATCATCAGTCAATGCGACCAAAGCGGTTTCTGTGCTGTAACCGGGTCTGAAGCCAGACTGGAAGGGGTCAAGATAGTTAGCTTCCTCCAAGGTACGCTGAAGCTGGAGAGCCACCACCTTCTCAACAACCTTCCCTACAAAGGGGAGGTTGGAGACTGGACGATAGTTATTAAGAACAGCTGGATCCAGAGACGGCTTCTTCAGGAGGGGTCTTACCACCGCTGTCTTAAGCGCGGTGGGAAAGTACCCCTCCCGAAGAGATGCAGTAACAACCGCCTGGATCCAGCCTTGTGTCACCTCACTGCTGTTGGCAACCAGCCAGGAGGGACACGGGTCCAGTATGCAGGTGGAGGCACTCACAGCTCGCATAGCCTTGTCCACATCCCCAGAGGCAACTTCCTGAAACTCAACCCAGAGATGGTTTGCCAAGTTTTCTCCTTGTGTCTCGGCTGGATCTACTGGGGTGGAGTCTAGGTCCGCTCGAAACCGGGCAACTTTGTCCGCCAAGAACTGGACATACTCCTCAGCCTTACCCTGTAAGGAGTCCCCCGTCTCCCTCCTATTTAGGAGGGAGCGGGTTATCCTAAACAGGGCGGCTGGGCGGGACTCGGCGGACGCTACCAAGGAGGCAATGTATGTTCTTTTTGTTGTTCTTAAGGTCCGAATATACTCCTTGGTGCATGCTGTCAAAAGTGCCCGTTTCGACTCGGACCTATCGGACCTCCACGAGTGCTCTAGGCGTCTCCTCCGGCGCTTTACCTCCCGGAGCTCCTCAGTGAACCAAGGAGGCCTCCGGGGGCCGCTGACCCGGAGGGGCCGTAGCGGCGCAATCCGGTCTAGAGACTCCGAAGCTGCCGAGTGCCAGGCAGCGACGAGGGTCTCCGCCGAACTGTGGGCGAGGGTATCAGGAATAACCCCAAGCTCCGTCTGGAACCTAACAGGATCCATCAGTCGCTTGGGGCGGAACCAGCTGGTCGGTTCCTCCTCCCTACGGTGGGGGTTTGGCCTCCGGAAGTCTAGCCTCAGTAGGTAGTGGTCTGACCACGACAGGGGTATGATCTCATTACCCCTCAGACCAAGATCGTAACTCCACTGCTCCGAGAGGAATACGAGGTCAAGCGTGTGACCCGCTGAGTGAGTTGGGCCTCGAATTACTTGAGTCAAGCCCATGGCTGTCATGGAAGCCATGAACTCCTGCGCTCCATCAGAGTGTTCACCGAGCGAAGGCAAGTTAAAGTCCCCCAGAACTATAAGTCTAGGGAACTCAACCGCTAGCTCGGCTACTGACTCGAGGAGCGAGGGGAGGGCTGCTGCAACATAGTTGGGAGGCAGGTACGTAAGCAGCAAACCCACTTGACCCTTGAGGTCCAGCTTCACTAGCAGGGACTCACACCCGACAAGCTCCGGAGCAGGGATCCTACGAGGTACTAAAGACAATAGTATTGACAAACTCTTGATCAACTATAAGCCTTCTAACGTCTGGTCCGACGAACACACCTTCCTTCAATTTTGCCTTCGACAGGCATGGAAACTTGGTGACCAAGTATTTGAAGCATTCTCCATCACTTAGAAGTGATTTTACGAATTGCTTCATTAATCCCAATTTTATGTGGAGAGGAGGTAGAAGAACTTTATGGGAAGGTACCAAAGTTTCTCGGAGGACATTTTTTTCACCGACTGTTAGCACCCTCGGCTGTCAACTCTTCTTGGTCCAGTGATTTTTGTCGGCCTCGACTGTCCCATAGACACAGAAAACAAGGGTATTTGGAATACCCAGCTTGTTGCCCGAGAGCATACACAAGACCTTCAAGTCCCCACACTGTTTACTGTTTATTAAATTTATAGGCCGCCCAATCCCAGAGGACTCCGGGCAGCTTACAGAAACAAAAATTAAGAAAGATTAAAAACAGATAAAACACGACAAATTTAAAAAGACACAACATGCACCCAATCTAAGCGGGGCTGGACCTCAATCCAGAGGTCAACAGCCCCAGGCCTGCCGGAATAGCCAGGTTTTAATAGCTTTACGGGAGGCCACGAGAGTGGGTAGGGTCCGGATCTCTGGGGGTAGCTCATTCCATAGGGCCGTAGCGGCAACAGAGAAGGCCCTACTCCGAGGTGTCGCCAGCCAGCATTGTCCAGCTGATGGCAACTGGAGAAGGCCCATCCTGTGCGATCTTATCGGTCTTAGGGAGGTGTGTGGCAGAAGACGGTCTCGTAGATATCCAGCACACACTTGCCAAACCATGGTCTTCATATTTACATTTACGACCAATTCCAAGTTCTCGTAGGTTTCCTTCAAGTGTACGGAATGACCTACAGGTATGGAAGTGTAAAAACCGTTGTGGAGTAAAACTGCTTTGAGGCTTCTTTGTGAAGAATGTATAAAAAGATGCCATTGCTCTGAATCATATTGGATTTTAAATTGACTCATCAGACCTTCGACATCGATGCAATAAACCAACTTGTCTTCCTGGGCGAAGTAAGGAACGAACTCCTTTTCACGATGTCTGAACCATGAAGATGACACTCCTGGCAACAATAAATTCCTGCTTTTCAGCCTTGATCCGAGTAACTCAGCGGCATCTTTGGGAAGATTCAAGTCTCTTACCAAATCATTCATCTCCTCCTGAGAAAACAATTTTGGCCTTGTATCATCTTCAAAGTCAGAACTTGATTCGTCATCTGGTTCAAGTATGACTTCACCTTTATCCGAGCTAGGTATCTCTTCCAAGGTAACAGGGGGCTTGGGTACTGGTATATCTGTGCTATGGGGGATGGGGTGAATTGCTGAGTGAAGATTGGGGTATGAAATGGAATGCTTCCATTTGGAATTAAACCCTTTCACATCGCATGAACAAAAGTAACAGTCATCACTATGGTTCTTTTGCTCTCGCCATACCATAGGAATCCCAGAACGGAAAGATTTTTTCTTACCCTTGAACCAGTTTTGGAGGTCCTCAACACACCGCTTGCACACTTTATGAGGCGCCCAAACTTTATCTTGATCTCCAATTTTTAGTCCAAAGTATGCAAAGTGTACTTTTTTCACAAAGTCTGTAATATTCTGCTGTTGCTTCAACACTGTATATTCACCACAGATGAAACAGAAACTGCCTGGCGAATTAATACACTTTCGCAGAGCCATAACATAACGGTTGAAGAATGACGAGCAGACATAAATTGCGATGAAAAAGTGTGAACAGCCTAGAACCAAGAACCTGATGATGATTCGTGCACAAGTGTGGCATGCAGGAGAGAGCAGCTCTGTCTCTGTACACGAGACATCACAGTGCTGGCCACGCCCCCTGCACTGACCGGAGATGCTGCTATCTGCCCTGTGTCTCCCTCCCACTGGATTCTTCAGGAAAGAGTAACCCCTTCTACCATTAGAAGCACAGACTTAAAACTTGCTTAGCTTATGTATATATTGCTAACCATTAGATTTACAGTGCTATATTTTTTTAACATAACTCGGAGAAATCCTTTAAGTTTTTTTTTGGCATTTTATATCTTAAGTGCACTTATGTGAATTAATTAATAGTAATTTGGACTTTAAATTTGGTTAAAAACCCGTAATATAAAAAAATACCATTTTTTTAAAAAAAATTGATAGATTTGAAGACAATTTTGCATGTTGTGGCAAATCATGGTGTCTAGGAGTTTTTTCAATATTTTATTTGTTTTCAGCACACCAAAATACATGGAAATTAGATGAAAATAATCAAACAGCTTTTTAGTCGCAGACCTGTGTAACGTTTACATGCCTTTGAAAAAAGATAATAGAATTTAAAACCGACAATGTAGGGACTGACAGAATGAAAACTCCTTAACTGCACAAGTCGTGGATAGATTCAACCATAGTTTCAACTCAAGGGTGGGTTACTGCTGGCATTACTGCTGGTTCGCTGGTTCAGCAGAACATTATAAAATGACAAAAGAATACCATACTAGCAACGGCATGGGTAACCAGGAAACTGGTTTGGGGGCGTGGCCAGCCTGCCATCCCTACCAGTTTGGCAACCCAGTCCCAATTGCTGCCACTGGTTCACCTGAACTGGTGCGAACTGGTAGCAGCCTACCTCAACTGGGAAACTGAACATCCTAGACCAAACCAAGTTAAAAAAATTTAGAGAATTCCTGGAAGCCTGGCATTCAGACAAAGCAGCCATCAACAGACATGTAGAGATAAATAACATTTACATGCGTTTGAAAAAAGACAATAACATTTAGAACAGACAAGGTAGGGACTGTAACAGTTACTATTGTTAGGTAAGCTCCCTGTTGGGAGAGTGAGTGCGTTCAGTGAAGCATTGAGAGAGTTGTGTTGGAGAACACACAAACCAGCATACAGAGACACTGCACTTTAAATAGGCTTTTACTTTCGTGGAAATAGAGGTATCAGAGTCCATCAAACAGTCCAAGTCATACACGGATAAGACAGTCAGTCATCAACGTCTTTCAGTTAAGGGATAATCCAAATAACATAGTCCAGTATCATATAATCAGTTCAGTACTCAAAGTTTGCTAGCGGTTGCAAAACTTACAATAGCTCACGGCACTTTCTAACAGCCAGCTTCCAAAACACTCAGATCAGATCAGCCCAGCATCTAACAGAGAGCTAACAGTCATTCTGGCTCCCTCTTATGGCCGATTGAGGAAACAGCACCCAATCACATTTTACAGTATGTTTTCATTTCATTTCATTTATTGAATTTCTAGGCCGCCCAATCCCGAAGGACTCCGGGCGGCTTACAGAAATGAAAAAGTATTAAAAAAGAATTAAAACAATGAGACACAACAAAGTTAAGAAAAAGCACAACATACACCCAATCAGAGAGGGGCCGGACCTCAATCAAGAGGTCAACAGCCCCAGGCCTGCCGGAAAAGGTTTTAATAGCTTTACGGAAGGCCATGAGAGTGGGTAGGGCCCGGCTCTCTAGGGGTAGCTCATTCCATAGGGCCGGAGCGGCAATAGAGAAGGCCCTGCTCCGAGGCGTCGCCAGCCAGCATTGTCCCACTGAAGGCACCCGGAGAAGGCCCATCCTGTGCGATCTTATTGGTCTAAGGGAGGTATATGACAGAAGAGGGGGATGATGGAGGGAAGATAGAAAGTTGGAGGGGGGTGGAAGAAAGAGGTGTACGGAGAGTGGAAGAGGTATATTGGGTTTCTATTTTTTGGGGTATTGTTGACAAGAGGAATTGCTGCGATTATTTATTATGTTGTATGGCTCCGCCTATGCACAGTATATATGTGAGTGTATGAAAATGAAAAAAATGGAAAATAAAAACCTTTTTCAACCAAAAAAATAAATAAATAAAAAATTTATAAAATAAAATAAAGACCAGGAATACCAACAAGCAGTCAGAAGACATAATGAGAACTCCTTAATTGCAAATGTGGACAGATTCAACCGTAATTTCAACTGCGAAACAGAACATCCTAGACCAGTGATGGTTAACCTTTTTTGGCTCACGTGCCAAAGTGGGGGGAGTGCAGGGGTGTCGTGCTCAGGTGTTCCACACCCATAATGCTATGTGTGCAACCCCCGCGCGCATGCGCACGTGACCAGGGCCTCCTCCCGCTTTTGGCACACTTTTTTCATCCTCCCCAGGCTCCAGAGGCTTTCTAGGGGCGCTGGGAGGGTGAAAACAGCCTCCCCCACCCTCCCCAAAAGCCCTCCAGAGGCTTCAGGAGCTTCTGAAAAACTGGCCCTACGGGCAAACCAGAAGTTTGAGAATGGACTTCCAGTTTGGTTGTAGGGCCGTTTTTTGCCCTCATGAGCCTTCAGGGAAGCCTCCTGAAGTTCTCCGGAGGGCGAAAAACAGCCTCAAAAGAAGGACTGTCAGCTGGCCAGCGTGCGCAAGCACACTGGAGCTGACAGGGCAATGCCTCACATGTCCTAACAAATGGCTCCGTGTTCATCCTCATGGTCTTAGCCCAAACCAAGTTTAAAAAAAAAGAGAGAGAATTCCTGGAAGCCTGGCACTCAGACAAAGGAGCCACTGACGGACCCAGAGAGTTAAATAACGTTTACATGCCTTTGAAAAAGAGACCATAAAATCTATAACAGACAACGTAGGGATTGTAACAGCCACTATGTAAGGACAGGCGGGTAGAAGACTAGTAGAGAGCATCCACGAACGCAAACAGTCAATCTCAAGGCACGATTCGAAACCTTGTTGTGGTGAAAAACTGAACGGCCAAGATAGAAATTATTTTTTCGCTTTGCGCTAACACCTTTTGCTTTTGCAAGCCCTCCAGCACACGGTCACAACTTCGGAAGTGCAAATGAAAGGCTAAATAAATGGATTTGAGGAGATGGCACAGAACTGCGGCTTCGAGTCTCACGCTTCGAAACTTCACTTATCTGGGTGTTTGTGCTAATTATACTGATCTTTCTTTCGTTAGGGATTTTAAAAAAAGCAAATTTTTGGCCATGTGGGCCAATAACACTATTTTAAGGCTCTCCGTTAATGAGGCATTTTTTAGGGTTCGTTTTTTTGTAACTGAAGCCAATTTGGTCCAGGCTCAAGAGCAGGGAGGTGGGAGTTCTAGTCCCGCCTTAAGCATGAAAATTAGCAGTGAGTTCTAGTTGGTGAGTTCTAGTCCCGCCTTAAGCACGAAAGCCAGCTGGGTGAATTTGAGCCAATCACCAGGAGACAGTGAGTTCTAGTCCTACCTTAGGCATGAATGCCAAGGGGGTGACTTTAGCTTAACTGCCAGGCGACAATGAATTCTAGTCCTACCTTAGGCAAGCCTGGCAAGTCAGATGAGTGACTTTGGGCCAATCACCAGGAGACTGGGAACTCTAGTCCTGCCTTAGGCACAAAGGAGCCGAGGTGGCGCAGTGGTTAGGGTGCAGTACTGCAGGCTACTTCAGCTGACTGCAGTTCTGCAGTTCGGCTGTTCAAATCTCACCGGCTCAGGGTTGACTCAGCCTTCCATCCTTCGGAGGTGGGTGAAATGAGGACCCGGATTGTTGTTGGGGGCGATATGCTGACTCTGTAAACCGCTTAGAGAGGGCTGAAAGCCCTATGAAGCGGTATATAAGTCTAACTGCTATTGCTATTGCTATTGCTAAAAGCAGGATGGGGAATTTGGTGCCTGCCCAACACACCTCTGAGTGTTCTGGGGAAAATAGGAAGGAAGAAGGAGATTTGTTCATTCCCTTGAATTATTTGGGAAAATGATAAAGGCAGGATAAAAACCCCACCCACACATAAATACGTCGATAAATCAAATATTCTGAATAATGGGGGATTAGGACCATCAAATCTCAAAGGTGCTTCTTTGAGGATGACCGAAGTGTCCGATTTTAAATTTTAAATTTAAATATAAATTAAATTATTTTAATATAAACGTTGTCCCAATTCCATGTTTTCCACTTCTTTAGTGAGAAACCTCAGTCGCTAAAGGTGAGAATTGAATTTTTTTTCTGAACTGAACGAAACAATTTCTTTAAATATTAATCTGCAGCTGGTCCTCAACTTACAATGGGTTCACTTAGCGACTGTTCAAAGTTAGAACAGCCCTGAAAGAAGTGAGCTATGATAGGTCCTTGCACTTAGCAATAGCAGTTAGACATATACCGCTTCATAGGGCTTTCAGCCCTCTCTAAGCGGTTTACAGAGTCAGCATGTCGCCCCCAACAACAATCCGGGTCCTCATTTCACCCACCTCGGAAGGATGGAAGGCTGAGTCAACCTTGAGCCGGTGAGATTTGAACCGCCGAACTGCAGAACTGCAGTCGGCTGAAGTAGCCTGCAATGCTGCATTTAACCACTGCGCCACCTCGGCTCTATAGGGCCATCACTGTATACCCATGGTCACTATGATCCAAATTCACTATGACTGGTCCTCACACTTATGACTGTCACTACATGGTGAGGGTCACCTGATCAAAATTCACTATAACTGGTCCTCGCACTTATGACCATCACGGCACGCCCAGAGTCATGTGATCCAAATTCAGCAAAATTGATCCTTGCACTTAAAACCATCACTGCTTGCCCAGGGTCATGTGATCACAATTTGAATGTTGGGCAACTGAGTCGTATTTACTGGACAACAGTGTGATTCACTTAATAACCTCCCTGATTGGCACCAGAATTCTCAAATCTCGACAGAAATTATCCAGATAACCTCCCAGGGACCGAAATGATCTCCTGGGGTTAAAGATTTCACAGATATCAGAGATGATCAAGCTGTCCCAAAATATACCAGAAATTAGAGCAGCTCTTCTAAAATAGGTGTGTGTGTGTGTGTGTGTGTGTGTGTGTGTGTGTGTAATCTTATTTTAAAACAGCTGCTCTAATTTCTAGTATATTTTGGGGCAGGGCTATCTATCAATCTATCTA